>NC_060283.1:28102826-28215119 GCF_021613505.1 Equus quagga
TGAACCCCACAAAATACCAGAGGAGGCTTAAAGGAACAGGTCACAGGGATCTCAGAAGAATGAAGAGGGGTGGTATCTGAGCTGAGTCTTAAGTAGAATTTGAGCAGGAGGATAAAAGGTGGGGAAGGTTTGGGGTGTGGAAGTGCATGCTTTGCCTAGAGAATGGTGAGTGCTTCCGGGTGACTGGAATCTGAGCAGGTGGGGAGGGCGCGGTGAGGCTAGGTGAGGTGAGGCTGATGACCCTGAAAGGTAATAATAGCTCTAGGGTTCTGTGTGTTGTTGACCGAAACTGTCTAACCTTGAAACACTATACCAGGCCTGTGTGTGTGTGTGTGTGCAGACATACACATATATGCACGTGTAAAGACAGGCACAGATACATAAATACACACACACACAATTTTACCTTCACTGTTTTCTTTGGAAGCCAGCCCTGGTGGTCTAGTGGTTAAGATTCAGCACTCTCACCACTGTGGCCCGGGTTCATTTCCTGGTCAGGGAACCACACCCCCCCATCTGTCAGTTGTCATACTGTGGTTGCTGCATGTTGCTGTGATGCTGAAAGATCTGCCACTGGGACTTCAAATACCAGCAGGGTCACCCATGGTGGAGAGGTTTCAGTGGCACTTCCAGACCAAGACAGACTAGGAAGAAGGACTTGGCCACCCGTTTCCGAAAAAATTGGCCATGAAAATCCTATGAATAGCAGGGGAGCATAGTCTGATAGAGTGCTGGAACCACGTGAGAGGCGGGCACAAAAAGATGGGGCAGGGTCTGCTCTGCTGTACACAGGGTCAATAAGAGTCAATAGTACTAACAACAAGAATTTCCTTTGATGGAAACTGCATGGTGGTCACAAGGGTGACCATGATAGGGTGGAAGGAAGGACACCATCAGACTCTTGGCTGGTTAGTAGGAGTAAAGGATATAATTGACCACACAGAACAGCACTTTCAGTGGAACACGTTTCCCTAGCCCTTAGGTCACCCCAGGTTCTCGGTGGTCATCGACAGTGGGCAGAGCAGGCAGGGTCCTATCAGAGCTTTCCAGGAGTTGGCCTTGACCTTCTCTCTCCCTCTCCCCTCACTCCCTTTCTTTTTCTCTCTCTCTTTCTCCCATCCTCCTCACCTCTCCCAACCATCTGGAGACTAAAGCTAAATGCTGGCCTGCTTTCCAAGTACAAAACAGCTAGTAACAATTCCAGCACATTCCTGAGTTGTCTACTGGGAATTACTGGGTGAAATAAGATCAGTTTTCTAGGCACGGCATCCCTCAGTATGTCCACATCTGCCCAAGGTCTGTTGCTGTATATACTTTTCTGATCAGGCAAAAAGCACAGATCTGGAGCATATCACAAATTAATTATTACAGACAGAAATACTCCCCTGACTGAGGATAGAAAGTATTTTGCTTTTAAAAGGATGCTTGTGGATATACTGTGGTACAGAGAATGGTATGCATCCAAAAGTTAGGAGGCCCGAGCGTTAGTTCTTCCCTACCCAGAGTGACTGAGTGGAAATCACAGAACCTTTCTACTTTTGATAAGCATTAGGTGGCAGAGAGCTGAAGGTTGTCCAGAGTGTTGGGAGTGCAGCATCTGTGGGTTGTTGAATACACAGCCCTGCGTGCCTGAACAGATGTGGGCACGGGTTGACGTCTCGTTAAAGCTATTAACTTAAAAAACAAATTTGCCTGTTATTTTATCCTCAAAATGAGTTTATTCAAGAACAGCCAAAAGAATTGTAATTTGGGATGTGCATGCTATGGCAACCCACAGGCAAATCTGGAAAACAAAGGAGGGGAGCTGCCTTTATAGAGAAAAAGTAGGAGGTCGGGCTGTTCTAAAGGTAAGTCCATTGGGGGAAAGTAACAGCTCAAGGTGACAATAACTTCTCATTGGCTGGGCTGTGGCTGGGTGGAGAGAGAAGTCTTCCTTCAGTAGTAAAGTAGTTTTACTTCCTGTCTAAGATGGGAGCCTCCATTTCTTCCTGTTTGGTGTAATTGATCTTGTGTGCTAAGACGTGAGAGCTCCCCCTACAGGCCTTCTCAACTCCATTTAACTGAAGTTTTTAAAAATTGATTTCCACAAAGCTGAGGAAGTTTAGAGACTTAGGTCCCTCAGAGGACATCTTCCCATGGGTGTTTTGAGCCCCAGTGTCATCTGGCCATCACACCTTCAACTGGAAAGTGTCCAGGGGTCCACCCTCATGTCTTGGACCCTACTGCTCAGCAGTGAGGGGGCTTGAGGGTAAGTTCAGTAAGAAAAAAGGTGGCAGGTAAATTTTCTGTACAAATGAATTTGGTTATAATTTTGATGCAATAATATGCTGAGACATGCAGCATATTGCCTGGGACCTATGAAACACCCAATAAGTGGTTGCTATTCATTTATCAATTTAAATTTTTATGGATCACCTACTGTGGGCTGGCAGTGGGCTCTGGGTATGTACATTTATGTACAAGACTGGCATGATCACTGTCCTTGTGGAATTTAAGGGCCTATGGGAGAGACAGGAAATTAAAAAAAAAAAAAATTGAACATGTATTGCTGACACATTGCAGCTAGAATGAGAAGGCAGCCGTGGAGGAAGTGGACAGAAGGGACAGAGTGTGCTGACACCCTGAGGCAGGAATGAGTCTGGCCCTTTTGAACAACAGAAGACTGCGGTCCCTGGAGCATAGCTGGAGAGGGAGCTGAGAGCACAGTATGAAGCCAGAGAGGGAGTCAGGGGTCTGATCGTGTCAGGCTTCACAAGCCACAGTAAAGAGATGGGACGTTAGTCTATGAGCAGTGGGAGGCCATCAGGGTTTCCAAAGGGAGTGTTTTGACTGTGCTGGTCACTGTGTGGGGAATGGATTGTAGGAGGGAAGACTGGAAACAGGGAAAGCTGTCAGCGGGTCTGGTTTAGCAATGGTTTTGGAAATAACCGATGGTAACTTGGTGAGGTTGGTGGCAGTAAAGATGGAGAGATGGTGAATTGGAGGTATATGATGACGGTGGGCTGATGCCCTCCCCAGCTTTCTTGTCTTTGACTCAAGACAAGGTTGTGCAATTTGCTTTGGACCGTGGATGTGGGCAGAAGTGACAGTACCATTTCTGAACATAGACCATAAGGAACTTTGCTTGTTTTGTTCACCCTCTTGTACCTCAACCACTGCCATGGAAGGAAGCTCCCCTGGGCAGCTGCTGCCCGATGAGCCTGGGCCCAGAATGAATACCTGTGGAGCAGAGCTGTCCCAGCCAAGCCCAGCTGGGCTCTACCTTGGAGCAGAGACACCTGGCCCGGCCCTGCCCAGGTTAGCTGGCCCCTGGCTGACCTGCACGTCCATGACAATAATTTATTCCTTGAGAATCTATGACTTTGGGGTCATTTATTATGTAGCATTTTTGTGGCAATAACTAAAACACTTAGCTTCACAGCAAGTAATTGGTAGAAGTGGAATTGAATCAACTCCAATGCTTGGATCCTAGTCATCTCTTTCAACAGTAGATGATTGTATTTAAAACAGTCAATTTCTTAACACACAAAATTAGCAGCAGAACCTGGAGATATCTATCACATGAAAGAAAACAGTCAGGTTTTGCCCACACGTGTACCCTCGAGGACTTCTCTGAAGATCGTGATGTAGTTAGCACTCCTGGGCTTGCTGCTCAGAACCATCACTTGGGCTGGGGAACAGATCAACAGTCTTCATGCTCTGATTCAGGCCAAAGTTCTCCCAGAGTCTTCTGCATCAACTATGGGTTTGGGGGAGGCAAGAGGATGCAAGTTGTTAGCTGTGGACTTTTTTAAAAAAACAGGCTAAAGTGAAAAATGCCCCAACATTCAAGTGTCTTCTGCTCCTAGCACTTAGTTTGATGAAGACTGCCAGGTACAGCCAAGAAACTGAGGCTTCGTGGGAGATAAAAACCAAAGATCACCTGTGCTCTTAGAACACGTAACGCTTAAACGAGAAAAGCAATTTATAGAACTACAAATAGAGAATAATCTCATTAAAAATTAGGAAAATGCATAAAAGAAAGACAACTCTAGAATAATATAACGGTGGGATTTTACTTTGTTTCTGCTTGCCTAAATTTTTTAATTTCTCTCAATGAATATGGCATACTTATTAAGAATAGTTAATTAAGAGAACCTGCCCCATGGCATAATAGTTAAAGTTCAGTGCACTCCACTTTGGTGGCCTGGGTTCACGGGTTCAGTTCCCCGGTGTGGATGTACACAACTCATCAGCCATGCTGTGGTGGTGATCCACATACAAAATAGAGGAAGATTGGCACAGATGTTAGCTCAGGGCCAGTCTTCCTTAGGCAAAAAGAGAGGAAGATTGGCGATAGATGTTAGCTCAGGGCTAATTTTCCTCAGAAAAAAAAAAATTTAATTTAAATCTTAGTATTTTTTTCTCCTTGACTCAAAAAATAAGCTACGATATTTTTAAATATACTTGTCAAGTTTTACAAAGTTCTTTAAAAAGAATGTGAGTTCACTTTTTTGGAGTACCTCCTGTTTCTAGCAGTTTGTTAAAAACGAAAGTTAAGTTTTGGATCTTAGGTTCTGAGCTATAAAGCTGGAGGAAACAAGGGACTACCTTCTTGCCCCTGGCTGTGTGTGGGTCTGCCAGGGTAGAAGGCTGGTTGGCATCTGGGGACCAGAAGGCTTAGGAGGCAGGGAGAATGGAGGTTTAGGCACTGCTCCCCAAAGTTCTGACAGCCCTCCCATCCCTTCTGGGATTTCACAGTTCCCTTCCGGGCCGAACGTGGAAGATCCCTGGAAGCTCTGAGAAAAACATGAGACCGTAGGCTTTGCCCATTACACCCCATCAAAGTCACTTTCGTGTAAGAGTTGAGCAGCAGTTGGGTGGGCGCAGCAGTTTTGAATGTGGCCACTAGATGGTGCCAGAGGACCGTGCTGAGGAAACAATCCTCGAGGTTGCGAGAGGGCAATGGAGGAAAACAAGATTAGAAAAAGAACCAAGGTGTTGAGAGAAGATGCGTAAAAATCAACAACAGGGCTAAGGAAGTGCCCTTGCCGGCAGTCGGTAGCTTTTTCCCTTGTAATTTATCATATAATATGTTCACAGTAAAAAAATTTAGGAAATTTTGATAAGAAAAAAGAAGAAGAAAAAATCCTATGTAGTCTCCAACTATCAAGATGGCGCCCAATGATACTGCTTCCTGGTCTTCACACCCCCCTGTAGTCCCCTCCCACATTGTACCAGGTTTTGTCTGTGTGACCAACAGAATACAGCAGAAGTGGTGGTATGTTGCTTCCGAGATTAGTTTGTAAAAGATTCTGTAGCTTCTCTCTCTCTCTCTCAGCCCTATGAGAGGCCCACCTGCTGAGAAACTGAACCTCCTGCTAACAGCCAAGTGATCTTGGAAGCAGATTCTCCCAGGCAAGCCTTCAGATGACTGCAGCCTGGCCGACAGCTTGACTGCAACCTCCTGGGGACCTTGAACCAGAACCACCTGGCTAAGCCACCCCCAGATTCCTGAGCGTCAGAAACTGCTTTAGGCTTTGGGCTCAGATGGACCTGGTTGGTGTCCTAGCTGACCAGCTACTAACTGTGATACTGCAGACAAGCCACTCTACCTATTTGGGCCTCTCGTTCTTCTTCTGTAAGATGAGAATAATAAAAGCATTTACACCTGTAAATGAAATAATGTGTGCAAAATTCATGGTTAACTGCTAGCTGCTTCTTTATATAGGCGGAGGCAGGACGTTCCCTTGGAGTATATGTCTTTGTTCTGAGAAGTTGAGTGCCCTACTTAATAATGCAGATGTCGTGAGTGTAGGAGCCTATTATTATTACGTCTTTCCTGAGGCAGAGCACAAAGTGCCTCTCCCCTTGGTATGCACAATTTTCATACAGAACAAGAGGCTTTCTGGGAAGGAAAGTGCTGAGACTCCCTAACTTTTGGTCTCTGAGATTTGCAGTTAAAGAAACCTTTTTGTTGGTTCAGGGTGACATTGACCATGATCCATCAGTGTAAAAGAATATTAAAGAGGGAGCCCACCATGAGGGAATGGGGTATCTGTGTTGGGGATGCAGGTTCAGCATTGGGGTCTATATGGGAAGTGCATGTTGCAGCATGTGCCTGGGGCTGGAAGCCCCTCTGGATCCAGCCATCCTGGACCATTGTGTTTTGGGGGAGCAATAGCTGAGCATGGGAGGGTGAACAAACAGAACTATGGCCTGGGAGTTCTTATCTGGAGTCTGGCCGTGGCACGGCAGGGGTCTAGGCCTGCAGCAGCAGCACTGCGGCAGTGAGTGGCAGACCTATGCCCATCAGATTATGCAGGACCGATGATGCGGCAATGACCAAAGACAATGCCTGGTCAGACTGTTAATTTTCTTCCTACTTGGTCTTCGGAAGCAGGAGTCCAATAGATTGAGTATTCTTCAGAAGTTCTTGGGTGGTTGGAGATGGATATAGGGTCCAGAAGTGTGTGAGAGATAATGGACTTCTGCTATTAAGGCAGATGTGGCCTAGGGGCCATTAGTTGGGCAAATAAAAGATGTGATTTAATTTGTATTTTCCAGATGGTGAAATAGATCGCATGAGTTGGGTGAACTAACCGCTGTTATAATAAATAACTCCCAGATCTCAATGCCTTTATACCTATGTCACAGTTTAGTGTGGTTGCCACCATTCAAGGACCTATGCTGGTACAGGTTCCACCACCTTTAGCCCAAACCTCTCAAGATCATCCTGAGTGTCACCATCCAGCTAGCAAATGAGGAGAGAGACAATGTGTGGGAAGTTTCTATGAGCCAGGTTTGGAAGCGACATATATCATTTTTATCCACATTCTATTGGTTGGGAAATAGCATTTTGCTGTGTACCCAGGAAGAAGAGAACTGTGGATATTGGTGTTCTGGTCAGGCCAATGGATAAGGTGCTTAGCATGGTGCCTGGCACATGGTAGAGATTCCATAAATGGTGGTATCCTCCTCCCTTCCAGGGCCACCTATCTGGGGAAGGAGTAGTTGGGAAAGAAAAGGCCTCTGTTTTCCTGCACTGGCATGGCGACCCATCTGCTCCTGAATGTCTTGTTTTATGGATCTAACAGAGGTACTGAGAGATGTCGAGTCCTGGTTTTGGTCCCAGTACAGTCACAGGAGCAGTCTGCAACTGCAAGTTCTGGCTCATCAGCAACTTGCACATTTACTGAGGATGTGTTCTTGCAGCCTCTGATCATACCTTTAATTACTTATCTGAAGCTCCTGAGAATCTCAAGGAGGTGAAAGAAATTCTCAGGCAGCTCTGAAGAACGCCCCAGGGATGACACTAATTTGCTCCTTTGCAAACTTTTCCTAACTCTTTGCCTCAGCTCCTTAGAGTATAATTAGTTGCCAAAGTCTGTCCTCATGCCATAGAGCTTGGCACGGGCCCCAGAAAGTAAAGGACTGACTGATCATTGAACTCACAGAACAGAGAACTAATTGGCCCTTTTTCTTCCCTTGGCGATATTTGTAGCAGCAGAGAACTTTTTCTACTAAATATGTAGAGGCCAATATCTGGAGGGTTAGTGGAAACAATTGAGAATATGTGGACTCAATCAACAAGTTATTATCTTTTATGTTTACAGTATTATGTTATGCATAGTTTTTCAACTTTTTTTTTACTTAATATATTATGGAGCTCTTTCAATATCAGTCTATCTAGATGTATTCATCTGTATTAGTCTGCTCAGGCTGCTATAACAAAATACCACAGACTATGTGGCTTAAACAACAGGAATTTTTTCTTATTGTTCTGGAGGCTGGAAGTCCAAGGGCAAGATGCTGGTGGATTTGGTTTCCTGGGGAGTGCTCTCTCCCTGGCTTGCAGAGGCTGCCTTCCAGCTGTGTCCTCGCATGGCACAGAGAGAGCTCTTTCTCTCTTCCTCTTATAAAGCTGCTAATCCCATTATGAGGGCCTCACTCCAATGACCTCATCTAACCTAATTGCCCCCCAAGACCCCATCTCCAAATATCATCACATTGGTATTTTGAATTCAAATTTTTGGAGGACACAATTCAGTCCGTAGTACTATTCTTTTTTTATTTCTATTTTTTATTTCAGTTTTGTTGAGGTATAGCGGACAAATCAAATGGTGAGATATTTAAAGTGAACATCATGGTGATTTGATATACACATACATTGTGAAAGGATTCCCCATTTAGTTAATTGACACATCTATCACCTCACAACCTCATATCTTCGTCTTTGAAATAATTTGTTTTTGGTGAGAACATTTAGGTCCTACTGTCTTAGCAAATTTCAATCATACAATACAGTGTTGTCATCTATAGTCACCATGTTACACATTAAATCCTCAGACCTTATTCATCTTATAGCTGAAAATTTGTACCCTTTTAACAACCTTTCCCTAATTCTCCTACACTCAAGCTCCTGGTAACCACTTTTTACTCTTTGTTTCTGTGAGTTTGACTTTTTCTAAGATTCCGCATGTAAGTGATACCACGCAGTATTTTTCTTACTCTGACTTATGTCATTTAGCAAAATGACCTCAAAGTCCACCAATGTTGTCACAAATGGCAGGATTACCTTCTTTCTCAAGACTAAATAATATTACCTTCTTGTTTATCCATTCAACCATTGATGGATAATTAGTTTGTTTCTTTATTGGGAGGTTTTTGATTACTGATTCAATCTCCTTACTCTTAATCGGTCTGTTCAGATTTTCTATTTCTTCATGATTCAGTTTTGGTAGATTGTATGTTCCTAGAGATTTATTCATTTCTTATAAATTGTCTGATTTGTTGGCATGTAATTGTTGATAGTAGTTTCTTATGATCCTTTGTATTTGTGTGGTGTCAGTTGCAATATCTTCTCTTTCATTTCTAATTTTATTTGAGTCCCCTCTCTTTTTTTCTTGGCAAGTCTAGCTAAATGACTTCTCATGAGAAATGACGTAAGCCAAAGGGCAGGGAGATTACATATTTGAAAAACTGAAAAAAATCAGCCAAGAATTCTATATCCAGAAAAACTATCCTTAAACATGAAGGCAAAATAAAGGCATTCCCAGATAAAATGAGAAAATTTTATTGTTAGTAGACCTGCTTTGAAAGAAATATTAAAGGAATTAAAGGAGTTAAAGTGTTTTAGGAACTGGTCTCACATGGTAGCTCAGATCCACATGAAAAACTCAGGGGTGTCAATAAAAGTAATTACATAAGAAATTATAAAAGATAGCATGAATATATATTTTTCTCTTAACTTACTTAAAATATAATTACACAAATTAAAAATTATAAAATTGTATTGTTGGGCTTATAACTTATAAAGATATAATATATTTTACAATAAGAGCACAAGAGAGGCGAAGGAAATGGGCCTATATTAGAGCAAGAAAATGGCACAAGATGGTATCTTGAATCCATAGGAAGAAATGAAGAGTACAAATGATAAATATGATAAATATGAAATGATAAATATGCAGGTTAATATAGAAGACTCTAAAAATATGTTTTTGTTCCTTTCTTCTCTTTAGAAAATGTATTTACAAAAGATATCTTCTAAAGATATTCTTTAGAGACAAAATTGCATAAAGCAATAATTATAACACTGTATTTTTGGATTTAAATACAGTAATAAATATAACATTAATAGCACAAAAGAGAGGGAGGGAATGAAGCTATAGTGTAGCAAAGTTTCTGCATTTTCTGGAATTTAGTTAGTATTAATCTGAAGTAGATTATGATAAATTAAGATACAGGTTATAATTCATAGAGTAATGACTAAATTAAAAAACCTAAAAAATATCAACCAAGGGATGAAGTGGTACACTAGAAAACATATATTTAATACAAAAGAGGGTGATATGGGGAGAACAGAGAAAAAGGATATGAAACATAAGAAGACATGGCAAAATAACTGTTATAAACCCAACCATATCAATACTTAGCTAACATTAAATATAAATAGATTAAACACTCCAAACCAACCAGAGGCAGAAATTCCCAGACTAGATCAAAAAGCAAGATCCAACTATATGCTTTCTACCACAGATATGCTTAAGATTTAGACACACAAATGAGAGTAAAAGGATGGAAAAAGATATACCGTGAATACTCTAACCATAAGAGAGTTGGATTGGCAATATTAATATCAGACAAAATAGCTTTATAAAGAATCTTACTAGACTTACTAGTCTTACTAGAGACAAAAAAACAGTACTAGATTTAACAATTATAGATATCAACTATAAACATATATGCACCTAACAACAGAGCTCCAAGTCCCTGAAGCAAAAACTGACAGAATTGAAGGAAGAAATAGATAATTCAACAATAAATTTGGAGACTTCAATGCCCTACTCTCAATAATGGATAGTACAACTAGACAGAATATCAGCAAGGATATAGAAGACTAGCAGTATCAACTAAGTGGACCAAACTGGTGTCTTTAAAACACTCCACACAACAGCAACAGCAGAAAACGCATTATTCTGCACACAGTCATGTGACATAATTCTGGGTAATGTGATGTAAAGGTAACTCTGGTGGGGACTTCTGGATAAGTTTCCTTTCATGATACAGATACCAATATTTCCTGCTCTTCACTCCCTTCCTCTTCCTATCTGAAATGCTGACGTGAGTCTGGAGGTGGAGTAGCATCTTATGATCATGAGGCACCCATGGGGATTGTATTGGTCAAGGATATGAGAGGAAACAGCACACACTTGGATGAGGTAAATGAAGATAACTTATTAGATAGTCTAGAGTAGCAGGCTCAAGGGAAGACAACAAGGAATGGTGAAGGAACCAGGGGCTAACAACAGTTGAAATTCTGTATTACTTCTGGGCTGATGGAGACAGAAAGGAGAGAGAGTTGTAGCTGTAGGAGAGGGCTGATGGACAGGAACTGTGGGCTTTAGAGCAATGCAGTCACTGCCAACACACAGGCCTATGGAGAAGGTTCCAGGAGGCTAAACACACCAGACTCACTCTCCTCTCATGCTGATCTGATGCTGGTGCACACCACATCGGCGAAACCTAGTCAGGAACCATAGTGTAGAAGAACCCATTGAAGCCGTCCATGAAAATCACCTCACAGACATACAGCATGGTGAATAAGAGTGAAGAGTGGAGCTGGTGTGCAAACAGAGAGTGTTCAGGATAGTCCACCCTGATGCCTCTCAGTGTCTACACTTGTCCTCATTTTGTATAAAAATTTTATGTCTTTTACACAGGGGACTTAGTCATACTTCAATAAGATGCTGTTAATTCAATCTTTATCCCATCTGAATCCTAAAATGTTAGCTACCACCATGCTCTTGATATAAGGAAGTGGGGAAAAAAGGGAAGATAGAAACAATCAGTATAAAAGAATAGTTCCTCCTTCTGTAGCTAGTTAATAGGCCTAAACTGACACTCAGCCTGTGCTGCCTTTAGACACAGGCATGTGGAGCCCCTACTCCAGGTCCTATGCCTCAGGAGACCCTATGCTTTGGAGCACTTTCCTTAAATTTTTTTGGTTCTCCATTCAGGGCTTGACAGAAGCCAGGGAGAGAAAAAGAAAAAACAGTTACTCAGAACTGTTCAAATTTCTTGGATTTCAGTGATGGGAGGTTATGAAGGTGCTAGACAGCTAGATACAAATCAAATGTTTTGTTTATCACACCTGTAGTTCAAGACCTAAGATACACATTTTGGTTTATGCATATTGTTGTTAAACAAGCTTGGCAAGCCTGCTCAAAAGTTAGAACTCTCTTCTCTCTAAGTCAGGCAAAAACAATTTCAATTGTATTAATATTTTCATATGTTTTCTCCTCTTTGATTGTAGATCTGTAGGTTGCGTTCCCTAGGAAACACCTCTGAGACTGAGTGTGTGTGTAAAAGTTTATTGGGAAGTGCCCTCAAGGTCAACATGTATAAAGGAGTTAAGGAAGCAGAATTGAGCAGAGGGAGAAGTTGAACCATGATGCAGTAACAAAAAAGGTCTTGGGTGATACCACAAGGAGCTTTAGAGCTGGGATGGCCCTAGAGAGTTGTCCTAAGCTAAGGCAAGAGGCCCAGGCCTTTTTACTAATAAATTGACCAGTCATTGATTCCAGCCTACTGGAGGAAGAGAATGATATTGGTGCCTCCCTGGGGGAGGGCCAATTTCTGGGGGAAACAGCAACTGTGAGCTCTGAGCAGCCATCACTCCTGGAAGCCGAGGGAACGAGCACCTTCATCCTGAAGAGGCATCTGGGTTGCTTACAACAACATCCACTACAAACTCTTTCCTTGAATCAGATATCCCTATAGTGAGCATGTTGTCTTTAATTTTGAGTCCAGTGCAGCTTCTGCTATAATATCAACAGAAACAATTCCCATCTATGAACTGTTTAAAGAGAATTTTATGAGAGAAACCCCTAAACCTCAAACCAAATTCTTCGTTTTTAATACTTTTTATTGCAGTAACATTGGATTATAACATTACATAACTTTCAGGTGTACATCGTAATATATTTCAAATTCTGTGTAGATTACATCATGTTCACCAGCCAAAGACTAATTACAATCCATTACCACACACATGTGCCTACTCATCCCTTTTGCACTCCCCCCCTCCCTTCCCCTCTGGTAACCTCTAATCCAATCTCTGTTGCTATGTGTTTGCTTGTTGTTTTTATCTTCTACTTATGAGTGAGATCATATGGTATTTGACTTTCTCCCTTAGACTTATTTCACTTAGCATAATGCCCTAAAGGTCCATCTACATTGTCACAAATGGCTTGATTTCATAATTTCTTATGACTGAGTAGTATCCCACATCTTCTTTATCCGTTCATCCCTTGATGGGTACCTAGGTCGCTTCCAAGTCTTGGCTATTGTGAATAATACTGCGATGAAGGTAGGGGTGCATGTATCTTTATGCATTTGTGTTTTCAAATTTTTTTGGATAAATACTCAGAAGTGGGATAGCTGGATCATATGGTAGATCTATTCTTATTTTTCTGAGGAAACTCCATAATTTTTTCCATAGTGGCTGCACCAGTTTGCACTCCCAACAGCAGTCAACAAGGGTTCCCTTCTCTCCACATCCTCTCCAACACTTGTTTCCTGTCTTGCTAATTATAGCCATTCTGACTGGAGTAAGATGGTTTCTCCGTGTAGTTTTGATTTGCATTTCCCTGATAGTTAAGGATGTTTGAACATCTTTTCATATGCCTGTTGGCCATCCATATATTTTCTTTGGAGAAATCTCTGTTCAGATCTTTTGCCCATTTTTTAATTGGGTTGTTGGTTTTTTTGTTATTGAGACGCATGAGTTCTTTGTATATTTTGGATATTACCCCCTTATCTGATAAATGGTTTGCAAATATCTTCTCCCAATTGTTAGGTGGTCTTTTCATTTTGTTAATGGTTTCCTTTGCTGTGCAGAAGGCTTTTAGTTTGATGTAATCCCATTTGTTTGTTTTTTCGGTTGTTTCCCTTGCCCGGTCAGACATGATATTTGAAAAAATGCCGCTAAGACTGGTGTCAAAGAATGTACTGCCTATGTTTTCTTCCAGAAGTTTTTATGGTTTCAGGTCTTACATTCAAGTCTTTAATCCATATTTAGTTGATTTTTGTGCATGGTGTAAGATAATGGTCTACTTTCATTCTTTTGCATGTGACTATCCCGTATTCCCAACACCATTTATTGAAGAGACTGTTTTCTCCATTGTATGCTCTTGGCTCCCATGTGGAAAATTGTCTGTTCATATATGTGTAAGTTCATTTCTGGGCTCTCGATTCTGTTCCATTGATGTGTGTGTCTGTTTTTGTGCCAGTACCATACTGTTTTGGTTACCATAGCTTTGTAGTATATACATATATATATATATTTTTGAGGAAGATTAGCCCTGAGCTAACATCTGCTGCCAATCCTCCTCTTTTTGCTGAGGAAGACTGGCCCTGAGCTAACATCCGTGCCCATCTTCCTCTACTTTATATGTCAGATGCTTACCACAGCATGGCTTGACAAGTGGTGCCATGTCTGCACCCGGGATCTGAACTGGTGAACCCTGGGCCACCAAAGCAGAACGTGCACACCTAACCGCTGTGCCACTGGACCGGCCCGCTTTGTAGTATATTTTTAAATCAGGGAGTGGGATACCTCCAGCTTTGTTCTTTTCCCTCAGGATTCCTTTGGCTATTTGGGGTCTTTTGTTGTTCCCTATAAATTTAGGATTCTTTGTTCCATTTCTGTGAAAAATGTTACAACTTTGATAGGATTGCATTGAATCTATAGATTGCTTTAGGATACATGGACACTTTAACTATGTTAATGCTTCCAATCCAAGAGCATGGAATATCTTTCCATTTCTTTGTGCCTTCTTCAACATCTTTCAACAATGTTTTATAGTTTTTGGTGTACAGATATTTCACCTCTTTGGTTAAGTTTACCCCTAGGTATTTTATTCTTTTTGGTGCAATTGTAAATGGGATTGCATTCTTAATTTCTCTTTCTGCTACTTCATCGTTAGTGTATAGAAATTCAACTGATTTTTGTATGTTATTTTGTATCCTGAAACTTGACTGTATTCATTTATTATTTCTAAAAGTTTTTTAGTGGATTCTATAGGGTTTTCTATGTATAAAGTCATGTCACCTGAAAGTAGTGACAGTTTCATTTCTTCCTTTCCATTTTTGATCCCTTTTATTGCTTTTTCTTGCCTGATTGCTCTGTCTAGGACTTCCAATACTATGTTAAATAAGAGTGGTGAAAGTGGGCATCCTTGTCTGGTTCCTGTTCTTAGAGGGATAGCTTTCAGTTTTTCTCCACTGAGAATGACATTAGCTGTGGATTTGTCATATATGGTCTTTATTATGTTGAGGTACCTTCCTTATATATGCATTTTATTCATTCAGAGTTTTTATCATAAATGGAAGCTGTGTCTTGTCAAATGCTTTCTCTGCATCTGTTGAGATGATCATGTGATTTTTATTCTTCATTTTGTTAATGTGATGTATCACATTGGTTGATTTATGGATGTTGAACCATGCTTGCATCCCTGGAATGAGTCCCACTTGATCATGGTGTATGACCTTTTTAATGTATTGTTGTATTTGATTTGCTAGTATTTTTTTTGAGGATTTTTGCATCAATGTTCATCACTGATATTGGTCTGTAATTTTCTTTTTTGGTGTTGTCCTTGTCTGGTTTTGGTTTCAGGATAATGTTGGCTTCGTAGAATGAATTAGGAAGCTTCCCCTCCTCTTCAACTTTTTGGAAGAGTTTGAGAAGGATAGGTGTTAAGTCTTTTTTGAATGTTTGGTGGAATTCACCAGGGAAGCCATCTGGTCCTGGACTTTTATTTTTTGGGAAGTTTTTGATTACTGTTTCAATCTCTTTACTGGTGATTAGTCTATTCAAATTCTCTACTTTTTCTTGATTCAGTTTTGGAAGGTTGTATGATTCAAAGAATTTATCCATTTCTTCTAGATTATCCAATCTGTTGGTGTATAGCTTTTCATAGTATTCTCTTATACTCTTTTGTATTTCTGAGGTGTCCATTTTAGTTTCTCCTCTTTCATTTCTGATTTTAATTATATGAGCCTTCTCTCCTTTTTCCTGGTGAGTGTAGCTAAGGGTTTGTCAATTTTGTTTATCTTTTCAAAGAACCAGCTCCTGGTTTCATTGATTTTTTCCTATTGTTATTTCAGTCTCTATTTTGTTTATTTCTGCTCTGATTTTTATTATTTCCTTCCTTCTTCTGATTTTGGGCTTTGTTTGTTCTTCTTTTTCCAGTTTGTTTAGCTGCACTGTTAGATTATTTATTTGCGATTTTTCTTGTTTGTTGAGGTAGGCCTGAATTGCTATAAACTTCCCTCTTAGAACTGCTTTTTCTGTATCCCATAGATTTTGGCATGTCTTATTTTCATTTTCATTTTTCTCCAGGTATTTTTTGGTTTCTCCTTTTATTTCTTCATTGACCCAATCGTTATTCAGTAGCATTTTGTTTACTCTCCACATTATTGTGGCTTTTCTGGTTTTCTTCTTGTAGTTGGTTTTTAGTTTCATGCCTTTGTGGTTAGAAAAGATGCTTGGTATTATTTCAATCTTCTTAAATTTATTGAAACTTGTTTTGTGTCCTAATATGTGATCAATCCTGGAGATGGTCCCATGTGCATTTGAAAAGAATTTGTATTCTGCGATTTTGGGATGGACTGTTCTATATATCTACTAAGTCCATCTGGTCTAATGTGTCATTTAAGGCCAGTGTTTCCTTATTGATCATCTATTTGGATGCTCTATCCATTGGTGTAAGTGGACCGTTAAAGTCCCCTACTATTATTGTGTTACAGTCTATTTCTTCTTTTATGTCTGTTAATAATTGCTTTATATATTTAGGTGCCCCATGTTGGGTGCATAGATATTTACAAGTGTTCTATCCTCTTGGTGTGTTGTTCTCTTTATCATTGTCTAGTGCCATTCTTTGTCTCTTGTTCCAGTTTTGGTTTTAAAGTTATTTTGTCCAATATAAGTATTGCTACCCCCACTTTCTTTTCTTTGCCATTTGCATGGAATATCTTTTTCCATCCTTTCACTTTCAGTTTGTGTCTGTAGGTCTAAAGGGTATCTCTTGTATGCAGCATATACATGGATCTTGTTTTTTTTATCCAGTTGGCCACCCTATGGTATTTGATTGGACCATTTAGTCCATTGACATTTAAAGTAGCTATTGATAAATGTGTATTTATTGCCACTTTGTTACCCTTTGTTTCTGGTTGTTTTAGTTGATAAATATGTATTTATTGCCATTTTGTGACCCTTTGTTTCTGGTTGTTTTAGTAGTTCTTTTCTTGCTCTCTTCCCTTGTGGTTTGATGGCTTTCTTTAGTAATATGTTTGATTTTTTTCTATTAATTATTTGTTTATTTATTATAGGTTTCTGGTTTGTGATTATCATGAGGTTCATATATAATATTCTGCATATATAGCAATCTATACCGAGTTGATAGTCTCTTTAGTTTGATGTCTTTTTAAAAGCTCTACTCTTTTACTCCCCTCCTCCCACATTTTGTATTTTTAAAATCATATCTGATCTCTTATTTTGTGTGTGTGTATACATTACCTTCTTATCATTGAAATAGGTAATTTCAGTACTTTTGTCTTTTAACCTTCATATTATCTTCATAGGTGCTTGATTTTCTACCTTTACTGTATTTTTGCCTTTATCAGTGGTTTTATTGCCTTTTCTTTTGGATAATTTTCTTATCCCTATTTGTAGTCTTCGCTTTCCCACTTAAATAAGTCCCTTCAGAAGTTTTTCTAGAACTGGTTTCTTGGTGATAAACTCCTTTAATTTTTTCTTGTCTGAGAAACTCTCTCTCCTTCCCTTCTGAATGATAACCTTTCTGGACAGCGTATTCTTGGCTGCAGGTTTTTTTCCTTGTAGCACTTTAAATAAGTTGTGCCACTCTCTTCTAGCCTGTAGGGTTTAGGCTGAGAAGTCAGCTGATAGCCTTATGGGCTTTCCTTTGTATGTCACTTGTTGCCTTTCTCTTGCTTCTTTTAGGATTATCTCTTTATCTTTAATATTGGACATTTTAATTATAATTTTCTTTGTGTGGGCCTGTTTGAGTTTATCTTTTTTGGTGCTCTCTGTGCTTCCTGTATTTTGATGTCTTTTTCCTTCCTTAAGTTAGAAAAGTTTTCAGGTATTCTTTCTTCAAATAGATTCTCTGCTGCTTTGTCTCTCTCTTCTTCTGGGACAACTACAATACAAATGTTAGTGTGCTTGATGTTGTCCCAGAGTTCCCTTAGACTGTTCTCATTCTTTTTATTCTTTGTTCTTTTTTCTTTTATCTGTGCAGCTTGGGTGATTTCCACTAGTCTTTCATACAGCTCACTGATCTGCTCTTCTGTACCATGTAGTCTGCTATTGTGTCTCTCTCATGAATTCTTCATTTCCAGTATTGTATTCTTCATTTCTGATTGGTTCTTTTTTATATTTCCCAATTCTTTGTTGACGTTCTCACTGTGTTTATCCAGTCTTCTCCCAATATCTGTCAGCATCCTTATGACTTTTTGTTTGAACTCTTTGTTAAGTAGAGTGCTTATTTCTGTTTCATTTAGTTCTCTTTCTGGGGTTTTGTCCCGTTCCCTTGCTTGGAATGTATTCCTTTGCCTCCTCATTATGATTCTTTCTCTGTGCTTATATCTATGTATTAAGTGAGTCAGCTATGTCTCCTGATCTCGGAGAAGTGGCCTTATGTAAGAGATGCATTTTGAGGTCCAGCAGTGTGCTCTTGTCTCATCACCAGTCCAAATGTTCCAGGAGTGATCCCTGTGTGGGCTACTTGTGTCCTTCTGCTGCAGCAGGGTTGCTCTTACTGCAGGTACTCAGGGAGTCTGGGCTTTCCCCCCTGGCCAGCTGTTTGTAAATCAGGTTTGTGGAGCCCCAGCACTGTTGGGTACAAGGTATAATAACACAGTCCTGTTACAGTTTTCCTGTTAAATGAGTAGGCAATCAGTGTAGCTACTTTCTAGGCTCAGGAGCTTATAGTTGCTGTAGGTGTCATGCCTGCAAGTCTGTTGTCAGTTCTCTTAGGATTGCAGCTGAGTGGGGCTGGCTCCAGGCATGGGAGCACCCAATTGTTTCAGGTTTTGGAAGGTGGGGCCAATCCCCTTTGTGGCTGTTTGTGAAGCACAGGTCTTCTGCCACTCATAGGCCCCACTCCCCACACGCACCATCAACACAGTCTGGCCTGTGCACACTTCCCAACCCCCTGGAGCATACCCAATCTTCCCACTACAGAGGCCCCCACCACTCCACAAATTTACCTGGTCCACAGGTAACCTGGTGCTCACACAGGCCATACCCCACAGAGGTGGACACACTTGCCTGCCTGTAGAGGATCTATGCAGGCTGAAAAGTTGCCCAAGGGCTTGCTGATGTGTGGGGCTGGTCCCTAGGGTGGGCTACCTGCCCTGGCTGAACTGGATTAAATCTGCACTCCAGTGCATGTGGCAGACCCCTGGGCTAACAGGCCAGGGGAACTCCAATGATGTCTGCCAGCGTCTGTGTCAGCACACCTGTACTAGGTCACAACAATGGCTGCCACCAATGTCTCAGTCTTTGTAGGGGTCTCTCCTCTCACCGAGATGCACCCAGAGCCTACCAAGGGAGTCTCTTTTCACCAAAGGGTTGTGCACCTTTCTTTCTGGTGATTTTAGGTTGCTCTCTGAGATGGGTGAATTTGTGTGTGGGCCCTTTAAGAGCTGGCATTATTCCACTAATGTTGATAGCTTTTCTGAGGGTATTCCACATTGTAATTAGTAGCCAGTGAAGCCAGATAGTATGACACTCATCTCAGGTGTGCTGAGTCTGCAGGATACTTATAGTGGTAACGTGCCCCAACTCAGGTCCCCACTTCTCCAGGGAAGGCTATGTACCTTAGGGGGCCCCTGCTGTGCTGGCTGTGAAGCTCTGCTGCTCGAGAAAGTGTTTTTTTTCCTCTCCAGAAGGAATTTCTGCCTCTTCAACCTCAGTCTGAGCTGTCCCTTGTTGTGGGGGTTCTTGTTGTCCAGTTTTCAGTTCTCTCTCCGGGGTAATTTTTCCAAGAATAGTTGTAACCTGATTGTGTTTATGGGAGGAGGTGAGATTAGTCTGCCTACACTGCCATCTTGATGAGATCTGTCGGTGTCGCAATCCAATGTACACATCAGGATAGATGCAGAGAGGGCTGATGGCCACTCTGAGTTTATTATGACCATCGTTTCAATATATACATAGCTTACATCTGTTAAACATACACAGGTATTCTGGATGAAGTAATTAGCGAATGCCAAGAATTCTTAGTGATTTCTCAAGGAGCCCTCCCTTGGCCTGTGTTTTGATATTATCATGTTGTTGCTGTGCTCCTATATTTTTATCTCAGAGCAGGCAAGGTCTCTTAGGCAACGGTCCCTCTTGCTCCGGATATCGATATCGTTTCTCCATCTGTGCCCCCGGGTGGCCGCCGCCTGGCTTAGGTTGCCCCCCCCCCAGGGGGTCTTACCCGTCATTGGCTAACCGGCCTTCTCACCTCCGGGTCACAGTTTGTTGGCAAGATTTTTCCAGTGATTATTAACCCTTCCTATGTCAGGGGTGGCTACAAGATCTCCCAAACCAAATTCTTTAAGTGAGAGTTGTCTAGAAGTCTGGAGTTGCCAAAGTAATGGTAACAACAATAACTGCCATAAATGCAGCTCCTTACCATTGACAATATGCTTTTACCTCCACTTCCATCTCTTTTAATTCTCTGTATAACCCTGGGAAGTGGTAGGAAAAGTAACTTTATCCTCATTTTAAAATGAGGAAACAGGTGAGGAAAAGGATAGTGAAATCCACTGTGGCATTTGTTTTTAGTGTCATTGCTTTATTAGAATATACATGCCTGATATAACTCATCACTGAGAGGCTATTGCCCAGAGGCAACAGTACTATACATTATGAAACAGACTGCCTTTGGGCATCAGATTTCTCTGTGCAAACATTTAACTTACCCAGGGCACCTGTAAGGGAATATATTTTTGCCTAAAGTCAAACTACTAGTAATTGATAGAGTACACCCTCCAAACTAGATATTTAGACTTCAAGTCCAAGACCCTTTATGCTGTATTATACTATTTCTTTGTGTGATAAAATTTAAGGGATGATCACTGACTTATTCCCAGCACCTTCTTTGGAAACTGGTATGATTCAGGCTGTACCAACCCCATTGAGCTTCACATCAGGGTATCTCCTATTTCTGCCCAACCACAGTCTCTTCATGGCATTTTTCACCTCCATGTTTCTCAGGGTATAGATCATAGGGTTCAACATGGGTGTGATGATGGTGTAAAACACAGCCACCATCTTGTCCTCAGTAAAAGTGGTGGAAGGCCTTAGGTAGATGAAGAGGCAGGGGACAAAAAACAAGATCACCACAGTGATGTGGGAAGCACATGTGGAGAAGGCCTTGTGCCTCCCCTCTGATGAGCGGGTCTTGAAGGAAAGCAAGATGACAGTGTAAGAGCCCACAAGAATGACAAAGCAGCTCAGTGAAATCATGCCACTGTTGGCCACCACAATGAGCCCCACTGCATATGTGTCTGTGCAAGCCAGCTTCAGTAAAGGGTGGACATCACAGAAGTAGTGGTCAATCAGGTTGGGGCCACAGAAAGGCAGTTGTACAGTAAGAATGGTCTGGATAAAGGAATGCACAAAACCTCCTAACCAACAAGTCAGCACCAGTATGGAGCAGACCTTCCAGTCCATGATGGTTGTATAACGTAGAGGTTTACAGATGGCCACATACCTGTCATAGGCCATCACTGTGAGGATAAAGATCTCCGTACAACCAAAAAGATGGACACAAGAGAGCTGTACCATACAACCAACAAAGGAGATCCTTTTGACCTTGGCTTGGAAGTCAATAATCAGCTTGGGGGCTGTAACAGAGGAATAGCAGATGTCAACAAAAGATAGGAAGCTAAGGAAGAAGTACATTGGAGAGTTGAGATTTGGGCTCCTTTGGATAGTCATTACAATAAAAAAATTTCCAGTCATGAGGATCATATAAAAGAGTAAAAACAAAAAGAAGCATAGTTGCTGCACTTGCTCATTTTGGGAAAGACCTGTGAGTATAAATTCAGTAACATTATTTTCCATGGAATCTGGGTAGTTCACAAGAGAAAAACACCCTGTGACTTTACCTATAGGAAAAAAATATATAAAGGCCAATTAGATTTGGGCACATGGTACCATAACATTATTAGTATTATTTTTAACAATTATTCACAAAATTTCTTACTTAAGGTATTGGTTTGGGTAAAGTCTGTTTCATAAAATTACCAGAGATTGAGAAAGAGAGGTGGGGGAAGGAGGCAAAGAATGAGAGAGAGAGAGAGTGGGAGAGAGAGAAAAGAAAAATTAAAGTTTGATAGGCTTTAAACAGATTCAGGGATGCAGTCTAGGCTGTCCCCTTAAGCATCAGTAGTCTGAATCATCATTGCTCCAGAATTCAAAGTAAGTCTTTCTGTTAAATCAAGGCTCCAAGTGATAACCACCAGTTTTTTACTCCAGGATACTTTCTACTTATTTTCCAATTGATATTTGGAATCTAAGTAACCACACACACACACGTTTGTGATCACAAATAAGGAAGTCTTAAAATGTAAAACTTTGAGTTGGACCTGGGATATAATTAACCTTTTATATGGCTCTTTGGTCTCCCAAATTACTGACAGCCTGATTGGTTTGGTCTTATTTTAGATTATACCAAGACTGCACTCTTTGTCACTCCTTATGTGTCTAAAAGTTGGGAAATGCATAGAGGCTTTACAAAAAGGAACCACCATTTGCAAGATGCTCAAGACTTCAGATTCTAGTTAACATTAGTAGTCATAGGATATGGGGAGAAAATAACTCTGGGCTAAGTTTAGTCTGCCTCTGACAATGACCAACTGTGAGATCCGGGGCAAGTTGCTCACCTTCATAGAGATGCAGTTTCTTGGTCATTGGGTTGGGTTATATATGAACTGGAGGTTTCCTCCAGTTTTTATGTTATATCATAAAATTCGGGATGATCTTTTCAATACAATGAATCACAGTCCTTGAATGTGTGTTCTTTGTTTCGTTATCTTTGCATTCTTTTGAATCAAAAGATGTATGAAGGTGGGGATGATGTGTAGGTTTGTTTATTTTTGTATTGCCTGAGTACAATTACTGCTTCCATTAGCTTTGCAAGTCTTTTATTATTTTGTGTTCTTTTTTTTTCTGCTTTTTCTCCCCAAATCCTCTTGGTACATAGTTGTATATTTAGTTGTGGGTCCTTCTAGTTGTGGCATGTGGGATGCCGCCTCAGCATGGCCTAATGAGCCGCGCCATTACTGGGCCCAGGATCCAAACTGGTGAAACCCTAGGCCACCAGGAGTGGAGCACATGAACTTCACCACTCAGCCATGGGGCCGGCCCCTATTATTTTGTTTTCTTTTATTGCACAAACCCTTGTGTCCAAGGCTTTGGCAAGTCACTTAAGCTTTTTGAATCTCAGTTTCTTCATTCTTCAAATGGAAATGATACTGACTACTTTCGAGAATTTTAAACACCAAACTTAGCCCAGTATATAGTAAGTGCGCACTGAATTATGCCTTTTCATTTTCCAACTAGATTACCAGTACTTAAAATATTTTATTATGAAAAATTTCAAACATATACAAAATGGAGATAATTATATTATAAACTCTCATATGATGGTCATTTAAATTAAAACATTATTAATGTTTTGCTACATTTGTTTCATCAATCTCTCTTTTTGTTTTCTTTTCTTTCTTTTTTTGCTGAGGAAGATTTGCCCTGAGCTAACATCTGTTGCCAATCTTCCTCTTTTTGTATGAGAGCTGCACAGTCACTGACAAATGGTGTAGGTCTGTGCCCGGGAACTGAACCCAGACCACTGAAGTGGAGCACACTGAACTTAACCACTGGGGCTGGCCCCATTTCTTTTTTTTTTTTTTTGCCAAAGTATTTTAATACAAATCCCAGTCATCATGTCATTTCAACTTCAATATGCTTCAGCATCTGTGTTTCTAAAAATAGGGAATCTTCGTACATAAACACAAAGACATGATCACATCTAACAAAATTATCAGTAGTTTCCTGGTATCGACCAATTCCTGCTCTGCTGAAGCCACACTTTGTTCCCCTCTCTCCTTCCAGTGCTTGGTTGAGTGCCTGCTAGGTCTGCTCGGTACCACATGGTGGCTCACTGTGGCTACTGAACACTTGGAATGTGGGTAGTAAGACTAAGAAACTGAAGTTTCAATGTAATTTAATTTAAATTTGAAAATTAGAGCAAAGTAAAATATTTTGATGTGATAAAAATTTGGGTATATTAGGTTAAACAAAGTGGTATTAGATATTATTAAAATTAATTTCACCCTTTTCCTTTGCTTTTTTATGTGGCTACTAAAACGTTTAAAATGACAATGTGGCTTGTGTTATGTTTTTATTTCATGGTGCTGTACTAAGGATGAGGCCCTGGTCTAAGCACTTGGCTATACTGCCTAATTGAGTTCCTGTAACTCAATGAAGTATGTAGAACTATTCCCATTGTTCACATAAGCAATAAACTCCTTCCTTAGAAAAGTAAACTAACTTTATCTGCAATCATGTAGCTGGTCATTGGTGGAACACAGATTCAGCCTTGATATATTCTCTTAGCTGGTGCTACATTATACCGTATATAAATGTACAATTTACATTGGCCTTTAAAAATATTGATAAAGCTTTGGGATCCTCTTTATTGTTCTAGGGTCTCTGGGATAGAAATCGCTACTTTAATTAAGTCAAACAAAATTCAATTAACTAAGATAGATACCAATACTCTTTAATAAGTTAATGGAATACTGATATCTGTGCCCTTGAAAGACCCACTGGCCTTATAAGCAATCAGTAGTTTCTGGTATAGGATGGGTATAGTCTTAGAAAATGGTTCAGATTGTGGAGAGGAATATTCAAATTCTCCTATTTCTCCTGTCAGAGTCTGGGACTCAGTAGGATCCTTCATCTCGCCCTCCCTCCCTCCATTGCCACCTGCCATATGGTGCTGGGACTAGGCATGGGTTATTTCACATTCTGAAAAGCATTAGTACCTTTTAACCTGTAGTTGAATAAGGAAGAAGGCAAAATCTAAGATGAAGCCTTAGGCTTCACCAAATGCTAAATTCCAATGCCTTGATTAAATGCTGCATCACTGAAAAAATTTGTCAGCAGATTTTTCCTGAAAGAGGTGGGTTTCCAAAAGTCTGCAGTAGAGGCATTTCTTGACCCCTTTAAGTATCCTCTGTTTATTTCTATAGTACTTAAAATCTCCGACTTTTTAGACTACTTGTGTGTCTCCCACTATAGACTGTGTGCTACTTAAATGCAGAAACCGTTCTTATTTGTGTGGATCCCAAGCACTTGGCCCTGAGACTAGCATACACATTAGGACTCAGTGAACTTTGAAGGCAGGAGGGAAAGAGGGAGAAAGGAAATAGAGTTACTGGTTTATGAATCTTTCTAGATAACTTGGTTTTAGCACTGCCCATTTTCTAACATAGAAAATTTGTTAAAGGCACAAACTCTTACTATATAGAGCTGGATTTTCAACCTCTGGCCACACCAATTACCAGTTGTGTGGCATTGACCAAGTAATTTTACCTATTTAATCGTTGTCCACATCTGTAAAATAGGGCTAAATAAATCCTGCCTCATGCAGTGAATATGAGAATTAAAATAGCTAATGTATATCAAGCTTCGCACAGTGTCTGGTCCACAGGAAGTTCTTTAAAAAATGTTAGTTTTCTTATTTTTATCCTGCATATCATAAAGGTGGGAAATATAAAGCGAAAAAGAAAGGTGATAAAAGTGACTTCACTTACCCGGAGAGTATGTAAATATTCCCATCATTTTCCTACTTCTGGGTCCTACAAATCCTCTACCCAGCCATGACCCGTCCAAAAACTACTCCTATTCCAATCGTCTTAGATTTCTGTATGTTGCTTTGAAAAATAGTCTGTCCCCATTTATTCCTTAGAATTGCTGACTGGGTCACAAAGCAGAAGCTATTTGTTTTGGAGCCTGAAGCAGAGTGAAGTTTTACATTGTTAAGTTTTTGGCAGGTACTTAGTTATCAGCAAGGACAGAGAGTAAATACGATAGAAATATGTGACTTTGGGATCAATTCCGAAGGTTAACTTACTCTCTCCCAGAGATCCAGAGTTTTCCCTCAGCTCAGTGTCAATCCAGTCAAGAGTCTTGGCCAAAGTCTCTTTCAAATCTGAATTCTATGGCTGGGGAAGGAGAAAGAAAAGCCCCTTGATGCCCAGTTGATGCTGTGTTCTCTGTGGCTCTCCTCAGTAATGAACTCCCATGAGCCTTCTAAGTTGCTTCCTCTGCTGAAACTTCTCACCAAGGATACATGTAGGTTTTCCTGCTGCGTTGGTCAAGTGTGGGGGCCCACTTGGGGAGGGCTTCTCAGAATGGATTCCTCTGGCTTTTATGGTCACTGGAGGTGGATCACCCTGGATTTCCTGTCTGACATCCATTCTTTAATCTAATAATGGATTCCACTGTTTAAACACTTAGTATATGTCTTACATTATTATAAACAGTTTATATGCATTCCATGGTTTCTTTTGTTTTGTGTTTAGGGCCTGAGTTGAATTGAATTGAAGCATGAATTGTTGTATGGAGGCTCATTATTATCATTGTTCCATGCGTGATCTACTTCAGTATTAATTAATTAATTAATTAGTTTAATAAATAAATAAATACTTATAAGCCAAAACATAACCCAGATGTTAGACATTATGAATATCTTACATCTACCTGTGTGTCCCTTCCTTACCCCATCCCATTGCCTATCCTCAAATACCAAGAGATAACTGCATTCTAAATTCTATGTATTTTACTGTGTTTTAAATTAGAATTTTGCTGATATTGAACATTTTTTCATGACTTTAATGCCATTTAGCTAGTTTTTTTATGATGTGCCTTTTTCTTGGTCCCATTTTGGGGTTACTTATCTATTCTTATTGATTTGTAGGGGTTCTTTTTATATAATCTGGATATTATATAATCTGGGTAAAAGTACCCTGTCATATCTATATCTACGTCTCTGTGTCTATCTCTACCTCTGTATCATCTCCTCTCCTAATTTTGTAGCTTCTTTTTTCCCCTCTCTCTAAATGGTATTTTTTTTTGGTGAGGAGATTGTCATCTCCTCACCAAACATCTGTTGCCAATCTTCCTCTTTTTTTTCCCTCCCCAAAGCCCAGTACATAGTTGTGTATTCTAGTTGTAGGTCATTCTAGCTCCTCTATGTGGGATGCTGCCATATCAAAGCTTGATGTGTGGTGCTATGTCTGCACCCAGGATCTGAACTGGCGAACCCCGGGCCACCCAAGTGGAACACATGAACTTAACCACTTGGTCATAGAGCTGGCCCCTTAATGGTCTTTTTTGATGAATAGAAGTTCTTTTCATTTTAATATAATTTATTGATCTCTTCCATTATGTTAGTTGATGTTAGTTGTTATGAACTGAATATTTTTGCCCCTGAAAATTTATATGTTGAAATTCTAACCTTCAAGCTGATGTTATTAGGAAGTGGGGACTTTGGAAGGTGATTAGGTCATAAGGGCAGAGTCCTCATGAAAGACCCTACAGAGCTACCTTGTCCCTTCCACCATGTGAAGACAAATCAAAAGATGCCTTATATGCACCATAAAGTGGGCCCTCACCAGACACTGAATATGCCAGTGCCTTGTCTTGGACATCCTATCATCCAGAACTATGAGAAATAAATTTCTGTTGTTTATAATCTACCCAATCTATGGTATTTTGTTACAGCAGCCCAAAAGACTAAGACAATAGTACTTTTGTGTCCTCTTTAAGAAATTCTTATACAGTCAACTAACATTTGAGAAGGAAGCCAAGAATTCTCAATGGAGAAAAGATAGCCTTTTCAATAATGGTACTGGGATGACTGGATATTTACCTGTAAAAGAATGAAGCTGGACCCATATCTTATACCACTCACAAAAAATAACTTAAAATGGATTAAAGACTTAAATGTAAGACCTGAAGCCATGAAAACTCCTAGAAGAAAACATAGGCTTAAAGCTCCCTGACATGGGCCTTTGTAGTGAAGTTTTGCATATGATACTTAAAGGACAGGCAACTATTTTTTATTTTAAAAATAAACAAGTGAAACTACATCAAACTAAAAAGCTTCTGCACAGCAAAAGAAACCATTAACAAAGTGAAAAGAAAACTTATGGAATAGGAATAAATATTTGCAAACCATATATCTCATAAGGGGTTAATCCAAAATATATAAAGAACTCATACAACTCAATAGCAAAAAAACAAATAGCCCAATTAAAAAATGGAGAAAGAACCTGAATAGATGTTTCTCCAAAGAAGGTATACAAAAGGCCAACAGCTACATGAAAAAATGCACATCACTAGTCATTAGAAAAATGCAAGTTAAAACCACAATGAGATATCACCTCATGCCTGTTCAAATGGTCATGATGCGGAAGACAAGAGGCAACAAACATTGGTGTGGATGTGGAGAAAAGGGAACCCTCGTGCACTGTTGATGGGATTGTAAATTGCTACAGCCACTATGGAGAACAGCACGGAAGGATTTTCAAAAAACTAAAAATGGAACTACCATATCATCCAGAAATTCCACTTCTGGAATATATCTAAAGGAAATGAAAACACTAACTAGAAAAGATATCTGCATGTTCATAGCAGCATTATTTACAATGGCCAAGACATGGAAGCAACCTGTGTCCATTGATGGATGAATGGATAAAGAAGTGCTATATATTTACAACAGAATTTTGAGCCACAAAATATGAGGAAATCTTATCATTTGTGACAACATGGATGGGCCTTGAAGGCATTATGCTAAGTGAAATAAATCAAAGACAAATACTGTATGATCTCACTTATATGTGGCACCTAAAAAAAAATGAAACTCATAGAAAAAAGATATCAGACTCGTGGTTACCAGAGGCCAAGAGTGGGGGCAAGGGGAATTGGAGAAATATGGTGAAAAGTACAAACTTCCAGTTGTAAAATAGTTAAGTACAGACCGTCCCTAATTTATGATAGTTCAATTTACAATTTTTTTGACTTTACGATGGTGCAAAAATGATATGCATTCAGTAGAAACTGTACTTTGAATTTTGATCTTTCCCTAGGCTAGTGACATTCAGTGCTATACTCTCTTGTGATGCTGGGCAGTGGCAGTAAGCTACAGCTCCCAGCCAGCCACTCAATCACAACAGTAAACAACCAAATCTGTTTTTCACTTTCGGTACATTATTCAATAAATTACATGAGATATTCAACACTTTATTATAACATAGATGATTTTGCCCAACTGTAGGTTAAAGTAATGTTCTGAGCATGCTTAAGTTAGGCTAGGCTAAGCTATGATGTTCAGTAGGTTAGATGTATTAAATGCATTTTTGACTAACGATATTTTCAACTTATGATGAGTTTATTGGGACATAACCCCATCAGGAGTCAAGAAAGATCTCTACTAGTGATGTAACTTACAACGTGATGACTATAGCTAACACTGCTGTAATATAGATAGGAAAGTTAAGAGAGTAAATTCTAAGAGTTCTCATCACAAGGAAAATGTTTTTTCCTTTTTTTCTTTCTTTTCTTTTAATGGTATATATATGAGAGGATGGATGTTAGCTGAACCTAGTGTGTTAATCATTTCACAATATATGTAAATCAAACCATCATGCTCTATGTCTTAAACTTACACAGTGATGTATGTGAGCTATTTCTTAGTAACTGGAGAAAGAAAAGAAATCCTTCCCTATTCCAAATTTATAAAGATACTCTTTTACATTAATATCTAGATGCTTTATTTTTTTGTTTTTCACATTTATATCTAAAACCCACCTGGAATGAATTTTTGGACATTCTGTGAGGGAGGGTCAAAGATTTTTTTTATATGGATATTCAATTGAGCTATCACCATTTATTTAAAAGCCTATTTTTTATCCGTAGCTCTTCTGTGCAATTGGGAGAAAATTGAATGTTCACATATAATATGTATTTGCCTCTTGACTACACTACACTATTGGTCTATTTGTCTATCTTTGCATCCATCTCTGTCTTAATAACTGTAATCTTAATAATTCTTTTTTTTTTTTTTAAGATTGACACTTGGGCTAACAACTGTTGCCAATCTTCCTTTTTTTTTTCTGCTTTATTGCCCAAACCCCCCGGGTACATAGTTGTATATCTTAGTTGCAGGTCCTTCTAGTTGTGGGATGTGGGACGCCGCCTCAACGTGGCCTGACGAGCGGTGCCATGTTTGCGCCCAGGATCTGAACCCTGGGCCGCCGCAGCAGAGCGTGCGAACTTAACCACGCGGCCACGAAGCCGGCCCCTTAATAATTCTTGATCATCAGTAGTGTAAGTCTACTAATTTGATCTTATTCAAAGGTAGTTTAACTTGGCCTTTTCATTTTTATGCACATTAGAGAATATGCTTGTCAATTTCCATAAAAATATCTTCTGGGATTTTATTTTCAATTGCAATGAATCCATTGATCGCGTTTGGAATACTGAGCGTTTTACTAATCTTAGATCCTAAATGGTCAAATCTTAAATGGTATATCCCTCAATTTATTTAGGTCTTCTTTAATTTCTCTAAATGCTTTCAAGATGTTTTCTAATTTTTCATTGCTGAGTCTTATACAGCATCTTGAAGATTTACTTCTAGACTTTCTACTTTCTAGATTTGCCTAGGATGTAGAAAACTGGAAGTGGTGTTGTTCCTAGCCTATCAACAGAAAAAAAATCTAGATAAATGACAAATTCATGACTTCTTTGAACTTATCAGAGTGTTGAGGTTGCAGAGTAACCAAACATCCCGAAATGTGGAAATACAAATCCATCCAAGCAGAGATGGAACACAAGCACTGGCTCATTGGGAGAGCATCCAAGGAAAAAATACCAAGAGCAACAGAACTGGGTAAGAAAAATACAGCTAAGTTTTAAAAAAATAAATTGCCTAATGGCCAAATGTAGGCTAGCATGAGACTACAGAATGCCTGCGAGCCATAGACACAAAGGGAGTTCATGCTCACTCACAGGATCTTCTCTATAGAGACCCCCACTAGGCGTTCATGAGAAGTATTGGGGGCAGGGCAGAGACTGGAGGAAATCTACATTGGTCATACAGGCTTGGATGAGGAGAGCAGCTGCCATTGTCGGAAAAACACACAGCCTGACTCAGACCCTTCTCACTTAGGAAAAAAGCTTTAGGCCTCTGAGGAAGGTGCCTTTTGCCCCAGGGTACATGTGAAAATCCACTGGGGCAGGGTGAAGTGTGAAAGAAAAGAATATTCTACCATTGAGGAGGAGTAGGCAAAAAGGCCTGGACCCAGATTCCTATGCCAATGCAATTTAAGATCTTCTCTGGCTGGGGGAGGGATGGTAAAATCCGCCATGCAAGACCCACCAAAGATACAAGTCAAAATTTGGCTGTCATAACAAACATGGTAACAGATCACAGATGCTTTAGGCTGGCTCAACAGGAGACTTGAAAGAGCAAAGGAAAGAATAGTGACTTAAAGATAGGTTAATATAAATTACCAAACTGAAACATAAACAGAAAAAAGAGCAGGAAAAAACCTGAAGAACAGAGTATCCAGGAACTCTGGGACAATAACAAAAATCTTGAAAGAGAAAGAATAGAACAAAAGAAATATGTGAAAATATAATGACTAAGAATTTCCAAAAATAATGAAATATATCAAATCACGGATCCAAGAATCTCAGAGAACACGAGCAGGATAAACAACAATAACAAAAAGAAATGAAAAGTAAAACCACACATTGACGCATCATATTTCACTTGCTGAAAATCAAAGACAATGAGAAAATCTTGAAGGCATCCAGGGAAAAAAGACACATTATATAAAAAAAGAAGGTATGAATTACAGCAAACTTCTCATCAGAAGCTGTGCAAGCTAGAAGGCAATAGAGCAATGTCTTTAAAGTATTTAGTAAAGTGAAAACTCCTGCCAAGCCATAATTTTATGTCAGGGAAGATATTTTTATAAAACAAAGGTAAAATAAAGATTTTTTGACAATCAAAAACTTATAGAATTCATACCAGCAGATCTATACTACAAGAAATATTAACATTTTTCAGGCAAGAAGAATATGATATCTGATAGAAACTTGGATGTACACAAAGAAATGAAAAGTTCCAGAATGGTTAAAAAAGGGTAAATATAAAGACTCTTTTTCTTATCTTAGTTTCTCTTAAAGGCAATTGTCTAAAGCAAAAGTGGTGGCAATATATTGTGGGGTTATAGCATATGTAAAAGTAAATTATATGAAAACAACACAAAAAGTGCAGGAGATTTGAAAGTATACCGTTGTTTTGTTCTTAGAATAAATGTGAAGTTGAATAAAAATGTTTAAAGGTAGACTGTGATTAATTAAAAATGCATATTATTTCGGGGCTGGCCCCATGGCCGAGTGGTTAAGTTCATGCGCTCCGCTGCAGGCGGCCCAGTGTTTCGTTGGTTCAAATCCTGGGCGCGGACATGGCACTGCTCATCAGACCACGCTGAGGCAGCATCCCACATGCCACAACTAGAAGGACCCACAACGAAGAATATACAACTATGTACCGGGGGGCTTTGGGGAGAAAAAGGAAAAATAAAATCTTTAAAAAAAATGCCTATTATTTATCAGAGGGCAAATACTAAAATATTTTAAAAAGAAGTATATATAATAAACAAATAGTAAGGTAAAAGGGAATCATAAAAAATGTACAACTAATCCAAAATTACTGACATAGTTTTGTATTTTTATTTTAATTTTTCTTGAGCTTAATTAACTCTCATTTCACTACTTTTTGATTTTTAAAATCCATTTCTGTTATTTTATTGCATTTCTAACTCAATGTTTTATTTTCATATCCATAAAAGTTTATTTGACTATATTTAATTCAGCTTTGAGTACTATGGTGCAGATTTCTTTAGCTTTGTGAATGTGTTTGTAGTGGAGAATTTTCAGTATTTGTATCACTAGAAGTACTCTGATTTACCTTTTCAGATTCTTTCACAGTAGTTTTATTTGTATATAGCTTTTAAAAAAAATTCCTATTAATTCCTTAGACATGGTCTTGAGTGTGAGAGAGACATAGCTCCTTCTCCTTTAGTCTCACATCCACACTGTAGCAGGAAGAGGAAGGAAGGAAGAAGAGTAAAGGATGAAGAGCAAGGTGCGACTGGGGACACCAATTACGTATGACCTCTTTTAAAAAACTTCCAAAAGCTCCACCGGTTACCTTTGCTCACATTTCATTGGCCAGTCCTGGATCATATGGTCATGTTTAGCTGCTAAGGATTCTGGGAAGGTGATTTTTCCTGTGGGCATGAATAGAAAGGAGTAAAGACAATAGAGGTTTTGAGCAGCACCTGCCACCAAAGAGGAGGAAGAAATATTTTTTATCAGACACTTCTTTGTTTTATGAAAGGAATAGTGGCAATCATTTTCAGTGCTACTGATTAGATTTTAATTTAGTGACCCTTCTCCTATAAAATTTGACACAAAGACCTATACTTTGAATGGGTGTAAATAATTTAAAAATCCTAATTAACATTTTTGGAACAACCACTATATATCAAGCATTGTGTTAGATAAACATTTTAAGACAGGTTATTTCATTTCACATTCTAACAATCCTGAAGGTATGTATTATTAGACCCATTTAACAGATATGAAAACTGAGACTGAAAGCTATTAATTTTCTGAAGTTGCAAAACTACTAAGTGGTGGAAACAAAATCTGAAAACATTTTTTCCTGATGTGGTCTTTCCATTATGCTATGTTTTCTTTCAAAACCGAACATTTTTTGAAGATCATTTTTAGTCATGGCGGTCTATCTTCACTAGTGTGCAAGTGCCATTAATTTGTTCCAGAAGTTCTCTTTCATCATGGGTACGAAAGCTATCATTTATGGCATCTGCAATATTTCCCCAAGAATTGGCATCTACTTTTCAATGTGTAATTAAAGTTAGAGAATGATGCAGCTCAGAGAATTCATGAAACTATTGTGGTTGATATTTTTACCAGTGTGCAATTACCAGAAACAAGTATGGGTGGAAGGGAACGGTGAGTAGTGTGACCTCATAATGAAGAATCCTATGAAATTTTAAATTATGTTTACTTCCTGAGTTTGCTCAGAATAGTCTTCAAATCTGGAGCTTAAGTTTATGATATCTCTAGGAGTACAAATTTCTGTTTCCTTTCTTTTCCAGGACAGTTTCTCTTTGATTTTGTAGAGAGTGTTTCCTGAACCTTTAGAAATAATCTATTGTTTTTTAAAAAGATAATGTTTTAAAAGATAAAATTTTAAAAAAATTTTAAAAGATAAATATTATAGATATTTTAGAAACATTTGGAAGCTACCAATAATAAAGAAAAAATTCTAACCACACTTATAATACAACGCCTAGAGATAAGCACTAACACTGTTTATGAGTATATTACTGTGTTTAAATACATCTTCCACTTTTGGACTTCAGCATTTTCATTTCCCTGGTCTCGTTTTTTGTCACAACATTTTTTGGGAAGTAGAGAGAGGATAGCTATAAACCCAGCTGCTGGGTAACCTTGCATAAATAGCAAGCTTCTTCCAGACTCAGAATCCCAACTGTAAGATCAAAATAATAACATTGTACCAGTTGGAAGTTTTTACGATTCGACTGACAAAAAATCCTATTGTGTGTACTTTAAAAGGGAATGGACTCATGTAACTGAAATTCCTGAGGTAAGGCGGGCTCCAGGTGAGACTTGCTGCAGTGGCTCAAATGTTACCACTGCCCAGTTTCTTTCCTTCTTGACGCTCTTCCCTTGGTCACGCTGACTGCTTTTCTACTCTCACGTGGCGGCCCTCTGGAAGCTCACGAGTCCCTTTGTCACAAAGTGGCTGCTGCGGTTCTAGACCAGACAGACTCACTCAAAACTATTTAAGCAAATGTTTCTGTCTCTTCTGATGGGTTCTGCTTAAGACAGAGTATGCTTCCTGCCTGTGAATCCAGCAAATGCCTCCCTGTCTCTCTGACTGTGTGACTTTCCATCCCTCAACCAGTATTTTGGCCAGTAGGTGGTTTATTAGAGCTGCTTAAGCCAGTCAAAACCTACATCTAGGTGCTCAATCTCATCCAAATCACTTGGCTGGGACTGGGGTGGTGTGGTTCCTGCAAAGCAAAATCTGAGTAGTTTTGACAGGAATAGAGGAAAACAGATGCTATGGAAGAAACAAAAAAATGCACAATAAGAAAATTTGCCTTGCAATATTGCTGTGACTATTAGAGACAATGGCTGCAAAATTTCTGGCGTAGTGCCTGGCACATAGCAGGTAATCAGTAAATGACAATTACTGTTCCCGTGATTGTCATCATTATCATCATCATCACTTACGGGGTGTTCAAGGCATCATAGTCGAAGTGATGTTGAAGCATAGAATGCTAGAGTGAGAAGGGACATGAAAGATAACCTAGTCTCATTCTGACATTTTATGTCTGTAGAATTGCAGATTGTAGAGACGAAGGGACTTGCCTAAAGTCACCCAGCTGGCAGCCCCTTCCCCTGGATCTCTCTTTTCTTCTCCCTTCAGTCTCATACTCCCGTGGTGACCCAGAAAATGGGGGCAAAAAACACTTCTAATGTCATCTCTTTAACTTACCTCTCTCGGAGCGTAATTACTGGATGTTTTTAATTTCTCAAAGTTCTCTAACTAAATAAATTGAAACACATTTTGAACCTTTTCCTAACTCACAGTTTCTTGGCAAAGTTTTCACACTGGAGACAAGAAATTCCATGGGGAATTAGGTCCCTTGATCACAGCTTGTGGTTCAATTTATTTTAAATAGTTCAAGCATCTTGATATTGAAAAACAATCCTCAGTCTTCTAGCAAATGAGTGGGTTTTCTAAACTGAAAAACAGGACCTGACACTCCCTCATTAGTTGTTTTCTGTAGCTGCTTTTCTGTTTCTAAATGACTGATCTAGGGATTGGCCTTGGGACTGATTTCCTGAATCCTTTCCTTTGTGACTTCTCCACACCACCACAGGCTGTTAATTTTCTAATAGATCACAGGACCCAGGAAATTTTGTTGTGTGAAGCAAGATTAACACTGTTAACTGGCAATAACGATCACAAAATCAAAATCACTAGAAAGGAATCTTGGTATCACGGAGACAGTACCTCAGCAACTTGACCAAAAACTATCTGTGTGAGAAGTCAGCTAAACTCTGGCCCTTAGTTGCTCCATCTATAAACTAAGGAGATTGGATTAATGGTCTACAAATTTCCTTTCAGCTCTAAAGTTTATTTGGTTTCCCCTGATGAAGTGGCTTAGCCCACTGGGGGCCTTCGATGCAGAGGAAGGAGCCTTGTGGAAGAGTTTTGTTGTGAAGAAAGCATCCTGTGTTCCAGGGCACGACCCTACCGTCTCCTCAGCCCAGGATATCCCTTTAAGAGACAAGCTCTCACAACGAAGAGGCAATTTTTCCTGAGCCTAAAGAGAAGAAACTTCACCTTCAACTCCTTGCTCTAAGACTGAGCATTCCCCAAACAAGGTAGGGAATGCCATACCCAGAGGTTTTCTCAGGTTGACTGAAAATGAAAGGCTACAAATAGCTGTGTGATCTAGGGTGAATCACTTTCCCTCCCTGAGCCTTAGTTTCTGCCTGTGTAAAAAGGAGAGGATTGGAGGGAATGTGTCCTAAAGTTCTTTTTGGCATTCACATTCTGGGATTCCGTGAAGTACCACTTGAAGGTCCAGAGTGAGTCATGGAGAGGATGCCCTTGTGATGTGAATATGAGCTCACAGCAATAGGTTTTACAGGCTCTCTATCACTTTATTATTTTGTTCTTTTCAGATTTCTGTCTCTGAGGCTTTATGTCAGGGGATAAAATTCTACCTAGTTAGGGTCCAGACCATCACTTATCTACCTAGGCTTTTACATGTAATATCATGCAAAGGGAACAATATATGTAAAGAGCAAGTTTGGAAGAATGATATATATTTCAGAAGAGCTGGAATGTAGGCTCCAGGGGATGTGATGACAATTGAAGCTAGATAAATGAACAAGCTCCAGTTCTTATGCGCTGTGCTAATACTGTTGGATTTAATCTTGTAGGCAAGGGGAAACCATTGATAAATTTCAAGTCAATGCATAACTTGTTCAAATTTGCATTTTAACAGTATAGCAATAATAATAATAATAACTTGCATTTATTGAAGGCTCACTATGGGCTGAATACTCTGTGTCTTACTGTATTTAACAGAAAGATCACTTAAATTTCCAGTGTTGAAAGCTGAGATAAATGAACTAATGTTGAAGTAACCAGGGAACGTTTCCTAGACAATGGACATTATAGAGTGGGTAGGACTTGGAGAGGGAGGCAAAGAGAGCCAGGCTCATGGTGTAATGTGAAAAATAAAAGGGATGCTCTTGTGGTGGGTAACAGTTGTGTTCATGAGAAGGTGAGGAGACCTCTCAATAGAACAATGACGTGTTGTTTAGTGGCCAGTAACATTGGTTTGAAGGAATATGGGGAAGTACTTTGGAAGGTTCTAAAAGTCAGGTAGAGGAATTTAGGCCTGATTTCCAGGAAACTGGGAGACAGTGGTGGTTTCTGAGTGATCCAAGCAGAGGGAGACTCAGTAAGAATTTCGACTTCAGTATAAAGAATAAAGTGGGGAGATGAAGACTGGAGACACCTGGAGACGGTTGGAGCACATAAAGGCTGCGGTCATCCTCACATGAGCTTATATCCCACCTGAAGATGGAGGCTCCAGGAAGACAGAGGAAGGAACTGGTAATATCCACAGGATGTGGGGATTGTGTAAATATGGGAAATGCAGGAGAGGCATGAGTTAGAGTTGACTCTAAGGTTTCCAGCCTGAGGACCAGGGAGAATGGTGGTGCTGCTGTAAGACTAGGTGTGAAGAGGAGTTCTGTCAGTTACCCCTGCTGGGAGATAATGACAGATTCCATAGCCCAGTCTCACCAGCTGCAGCTCTCACCCCTGTACGAATCCCTACCATGGGATGGAGGAAGAAAGGGAGATCCCCATTCCTCACACTCTGCTCAGTATCCCACATAGCTTCTTCATCTCTCATGTTCCAGAGATGGTAGCACTGACACATTCCCAATAACTTGCAGTTTCCTGGAATGCTCCTGCTATTCACAGGGAAGGTATAATAAATGGATTTGGATAGGTTTTGTACCAACCATTGGTCTTGATATCATTTCTCTCAGGCATGGGAGGGCCTCACCCCTTTCTCCTCTGGCTGAGGCATGGAGGCTTTCCTTTCCATTTGAGATAGGCATGGGTTTCAGCCTTGGCTCAATCACTTACAAGCTATATTTATTTGGGCAAGTTGCTTAACCTCTCTGAACTGCAATTTCCTCATCTATCAATTAGTTACCTCAAAGTGGAACAGGGAGAATTAAATGAGGGAACGACTGTAAAGTGCTTACCACAGTCCAGCACACAACGGATACTGAATAAAGGGCAGCAGTGTCTGCTGTTGTGGTTCTTGGAACGACAATGAAAATGGTGACCATCAGGTAACCACATGCTTTAGTTTCCTTCAGACTGCCAAACTATAGCACGGCCTCTTTCGGTGGTTTTTGATGTCTTGTTTACATTCCTCTGCACCAATAAGGGAGCCCCATCTTGTTTCCTCTCTCTTGTTCAGTCATTCTTCTTGGGTGCCCTTCTTTTATTCCATGCAATCCCCCTTTTCTTCTCTGGTTTTAGCGAGGTGACTTGCTGAGGATTCTCTTAGCACTTTTTCAACTAGTGAATGTCTTCAAATTCTCATGAGGAGAAAAGTTGGCCAGGGGAGGTATTTAATCTATTTCAGTATGGAAGCACAAGTGGAAGAAGGAAAAATAAGAGGAATAAGGGATATTTCAAAGTAGTTTTAAAAGCAGAGAAAAGTCTTGAGATTTTTCTCTGCCTCATTTTATAAATGTGCTGTTAAATTGAATGAATTTTCAAGCTTCCTGAGAGCAAAAGCCATCTTTCTTTCTTCCTTCATGTGTCCTGAATTGCATAGGCATATAGTAGGTGCTTAATAAAACATTTGGTCAAAGAATTGAATTAAAATAAATCCTCACCTGCTGCTAACAAAAATGTTTGCCAATGGTGGTAAGACTGGAAGGCAGAAACAAGCAGACTGGTGAATCCCCATATGGTATGTTTGAATTATTGTTTGAGAGTGAGCTATATTCTTAACAACTTCTAGATGTCCACTTTGGTCCCAGGTGTCAAAATTTTCTCAAAATGTTTGTAAAAATTTATGAAACTGTGGGATTGGGCAAAATCATAAGGCCTGATAGAATTCAGAAACTTTATATAGTTCATGTAAGGAAAATATTGAAGACACTCTTTAGAAAGGCAGAAATATTAATGAGATTGGCATTTCTGGGAAATAATTGGAGGAAACAAGGGATCCAGGAGGAGAAGATCATTTGAGAATTTCTAAAACAAAGGCATGATGAGAAAACATTGAGAACAGGAGAATTGTTAGTAATTAATATGGATGCTTATTAATACTGAAAGTGTTGACTATTTTTTCAGTGTGGTATACTTGAAATAACATACTACTTTGAAAGAAATGATCTGGTTCTTGTTCTGCATTCATTTCTTTTCTTTTCTTTTCTTTTTTTTTTTTTGAGGACGATTAGCCCTGAGCTAACTACTGCCAGTCCTCCTCTTTTTGCTGAGGGAGCCTGGTCCTGAGCTAACATCGTGCCCATCTTCCTCTACATTTTTTATATGTGGGATGCCTACCACAGCATGGCGTGCCAAGCAGTGCCATGTCCGCACCCGGGATCTGGGCCGGCGAACCCGGGCTGCCGAGAAGTGGAACGTGCGAACTTAATCGCTGCGCATCGGGGCCAGCACCTGCATTCATTTCTTAATGGGGGCCTTGGCTAGTTCATAACCTCTCTGAGTCTCAGTTTTCTCACTTGGGATTTGGGGATGACAGAGTTTTTGTGAGGTAGATTGAATAGTGTCTTGCATGGGGTGGGCTATTGTGCAGTGAATGGATAAACATTTGCTATATTAACAAACAAACAAAAAAATAAATCAGTCAGATGCTACATGTGAAAGGGTTCCATCAATAGGCAAATGCTAAATAAACATGAAAAATTGGTGTTATGATTGTATTTGTTTTGTCACAGGGCTCTTCTCTGAGATCTGACTTCTTCAAGTGAAATCCATGGCCAGTACAAATAACGTGACTGAGTTAATATTCACTGGCCTTTTCCGGGATCCAGATGTGCAGAGAGTGTGTTTTGTGGCATTTCTCATTGTGTACTTGGCCACAGTGGTGGGCAATGGCCTCATCGTTCTGACGGTTAGCATCAGCAAAAGTCTCAATTCCCCCATGTACTTCTTCCTAAGCCAGCTGTCTCTGGTGGAGATCAGTTACTCCTCTACGGTTGTCCCTAAATTCATCACAGACTTACTTGCCAAGATTAAAACCATCTCCCTGGAGGGCTGTCTGGCTCAGATATTCTTCTTCCACTTCTTTGGAGTCACTGAGATCCTCCTGCTTGTGGTGATGGCCTATGACCGCTATGTGGCCATCTGCAAGCCTCTTCATTATATGAACATTATGAGCCACCAAGTGTGTCAAGTACTGGTGGCTGGTTCCTGGCTGGGAGGCTTTGTTCACTCCATAATTCAGATTCTCATCACCATCCAATTGCCCTTCTGTGGTCCCAATGTGATTGACCACTACTTCTGTGATCTCCAGCCATTGTTCAAGCTTACCTGCACTGACACTTTTGTGGAGGGGGTTATTGTGTTGGCCAATAGTGGCTTAATTGCTTTGTGCTCCTTCCTCATCTTGGTGACATCCTATATTGTCATCCTGATCAACGTGAGGAACCATCCTGCAGAGGGAAAGCGCAAAGCGCTCTCTACCTGTGCCTCTCACATCACAGTGGTCATCTTGTTCTTCGGACCTGCCATCTTCCTCTACATGCGACCCTCCTCCACCTTCACTGAGGACAAACTAGTGGCTGTGTTCTATACTGTCATCACCCCAATGCTGAACCCCATCATCTACACACTCAGAAATGCTGAGGTGAAAATGGCCATGAGGAGGTTGAGGGGCAAAAAGGAAAACGTAGGGATGGAGTGAAAATGTGAAAGTGAATAAAAAATGTGTGTCTGATTATTCTCTGTTCTTGAAATGGATTTTGATTTTAGTGGGACATTCACACATGGCGGAAACAAATATAAGGACTTAACGTAACTGCTGATGTGATTTTCCTTAGTAACCAAAGACTATGCTATGTTTATCTAGTGTTCCAAGGACAGAGGTCAGACTGGCTCGATGATATCCAACAATATACTGGTATTAGGTAACATGAAGACTCAAACTAAGTGCAAATGCAAAGGAGAACATCTTGACAAATATTTTGTAGGTTATTCACTTCTTCCTGTGACCACCATCCATGCTTTCTTCTTCCCTTTCTTCTTCCTTCCTTCCTTCCTTTTCCTCCCTTTGTTCAATCTCCCTCATGATAACAACCTAGATTTCATTAAGAAAGGAAACCAAATAGAAGAATTATTGGTGGATATTTTGGATGAGGGTACCAATCTGTTCTCTTCCAATGTGGACAAGTGCATCCTTGAAAATTGAGTGCATAAATTTTTCTATTCTCCTGGTTGGTTCTTGGCATCTTGTACCATAGACTAATTGATTACAAGTATTTGAAAAATCCCTGGAGCAATTTTAGTTCTTGTGACATGTTGGCACAAAAGATAGTCCTTAAGTCTCTGTGAGTCCTCTTGCAATGTTCAACTTCCCTGAACAACAACAACGAAATATCAAAATGCCATAGATACTAGCTATCAACAGGGAAAGATCAAGTCAATCTTTTTAACAAAAAGGATATCTCTTTTAGCTTAATCAGATGTAAAAAAATAACACAGAGTGTAGAAAATGCTTTTAGGCTTAAATTGAAGAATGCAGTGGAAGGAAATACCGTCCATGAATGTTTCTACTCCAGACTCTGTCCTTTATTCTAAGTGAACATGCCAAGTCCATATCTTTTCATGCCTATTGGTGTTTCTTGGTGAAGTGAAATGAGACAGTCTGTGTCTACAATGTTGTTTCACCTCTCATCATTGTGAACACCCCATATCATTGTGAACAATTTAGAGAATATTGAAAAATTGGAACTTGCTGGCTTTGGAATTACACAGAATGGCTTTGCATTTGCCCTCAGTCCTTCCACCTCTCCTTGAGGATCAGATGAAGTACTGCAAGCAGCTTCCTTGTAGAAGGATGGGGCATCACAGTTGTGCTATAGGCCTTAGGGACTTTTCTCTTTCTCCTTAGTGCTTAGGTTGAGCAGATAGGTGAATAGTGGTTTCAAAGGGAACAGGAAATCTTCCCACTTCCTTGGTGTCCCCACTAATCATGGCCATGGATGGCCATCAATATTCCCTTAGAAAATACTGCTTCTATGTGGAATGACTTTACCACCTCTTTCCTTATGGCAAAATCCTACGTATCCTTCATGTCCTAGATTAAACTCATCTCTCTTATGAGGCCTTCTCTGTCCTCCCTCCTCCTTGGCTTGAATTTGTGTCTCCTGTGCATGGTTATTTTCACATACTTTTCTCATTGCCCTTATCACTTTGATTGTATTATTTAACGTGTGCTTCTCTCTCAGTAGACTGTAACCTCTCAAGGGCAGGACCATCCACTAACCTCCTTCTTTGCAGCTCTAAATATCATGCACATAGATAGCTGGTGCTTCCTAAGTGCTTGCTGAACAAACAACCCTTCAGGCCCATGGGGAATCCTTTCTAGATCAGTTCTTACTGATTCTTTCTGAATCCATTTCACAGTGTGGAGCACTTCTCTTATTGTTTAAATATGAAGAGCTCAGGCTCTGAAATTCATCAGGCTGTTCCAACTGCCTCTCAGCCGCACCCCAAGATCCAAGCTGCTTAACTTCTCTGAGCACCTGTTGTTGCAGAAGTACAATAAGATTAAAAGTAGTATGAACTTCATAAGATTATTCTGAATATTAAATAAGATAATATACATGTAAAAGTTTTAGTAAAGAACATAGTATAGAGTTGTGATGTGGACTCAATAAATATCACCATCATCATCATTATCATTACTACTGGTGATTAATTTTATTTTACACGAGAACAGTGTGTCTGTCCACACATAGGTCTTCTTTTAGTCCTTTTGAGCTACTCAAAATAGGCCTTGATTGCACCCCAAAAGGCTTTCAAGTGTTTGAAGGCCATTCAATCCTTCTGTTTTGAGACTTCTTTCAGCTGAACATTCTCTGTTGTTTAATTGCTTTCGAGTGCCTCATACAGTACCTGCTATGTTGTAGGTGCTAAATAAATATTTGTTAAATAGATATCAACTGTAACACAGCCTCCCCATTATCTTTTATGCTGAATGTACTTATATTCCGTCAATGTGTACTTTAGGGCAATCGGGTCTGGAGCTAAACTCAGTGGAGCTACCCTCCCTTTCTCTGGATGCCTTACTTGTATTGCAGCAGGGTAGGCCTTCAGGGTGGAGACTGGGACAGGAGCCCCTTACTCATGTGCGCGTTTGGTTTCCTCCCTGAGAGCTATGGAAAGAACATCATCAATGAGCTCTGAGTCATTGGATACTGCATGGGCAGATAATATCTACTGTAACTGCACTGTCAAAATTCTCTGGGATTACCTCACCTACTGAGGGTGGAGAATCGGTAGGTCTATTGAGAGCTAATTACTCATTTTGTTCTGGTCTCACTGGAAACACACAGGAACCGAAGGGAAGCATTTTTCCCATTGCTTTAAGAGACAGAGAGTGTTGTAACGTTTTAAAAATGCCTACTCAAGCCACAGAAGTAGTAACAATCTAATTATACCACTTAGCATTGGAGACCATGTAGCTACTTCTCTCTGGTTGATTCTGTCATAGCATTAAAAAAATGTAATGTTTTAGGCAATAAACATAATGTAATCTCATTAAAGAAAAACTGATAACATGCTGCAAGCTACCTTGCATAAACAATTTGTATTTTTTCCCCCATTTATTATTTGTGTCCTTTTAGGTAAGGTTTGATGGCATATAACAGAAAAAACCCAACTTATGAGATAGAATTACAAAAGTACAGAGATGAAAAATCCAGCACTGTTGTGGAGGTCCAACAATGTTATCAGAAATCTACACTCTGCCATCTTCAGTCTGTAGCTTCAACCTCATGACCTCAAAGGGCTGCCAGTGCTCCATACGAGTGCTGTCCAGTAGAGCTTTATGCTGTGCTGGAGATGTTCTATGTCTGTGCTGTCCAATAGGGTAGTGAAATGAGTAGTTGACATGTGGTTAGTTAAACCAAGGAACTGGATTTTACATATTACTTGAATTTTGATAAGTTTAAATTTACATACTGCATGTGGCAATTAGATGCATATTGCACAACACCACTCTAGCATTTCATCTATATTCCAAGAAGAAGTAAAGAGGAAGGAAGGAAGGAAGATAAACTGGTCACTTTCCCTTTTAAGAGGTTTCCCAAAAGTGCCACACAGCAATTTTGCTCTCATCTCATTTGATCAAAAGTAATCACCTAGGAAGCCTTAATTGCAAAGCAGACTGGCAACTATAATCTTTATTCTGTGTGGAATTGTCTTTAAAAATCAGAGTTATGTTCTTTTCCTAAAGAGGAAGGGAAGAATGGATGTAAGGATTGGCATATATTCTCAGGCAGTGTATTACATACCAATTTCCAGAGCAATTAAAAATTTTCATAAAAGATTTATAATTGCGTGGTAGTATTCAAAGTCCAGTTGTAGCATAATTTTCTTAATCAATCACTCATTTCAGGGCTTTTAGATTCATTTAATAATTCATTCAACAAGACTTAATGAGCATGTAGTATGTGCCAGGCATTGTTCTAAGTTTTGGGGACACACAGAGGTACGTGAGACACAGAGGGTCCCTGCCTCCGTGGGGCTTACATTTCAGGTAAACACTCTGCTTTCTTAAGTTCCTGCGGTCTAGATCAGCATTGTTAATAGAAGTCTCTGTGATGATAGAAATGTCCTCTATCTATGCTAACGCATGGTAGTTCTTAGCCATGAGGCTAATTAGTACTTGAAATATGCCTAGCATGACTGGAGAACTGAATTTTTAACTTTATTTAATTTTAACTAACTTAAATTTAAATAGCTACATGTGTCTGGTGGCTACCGCATTGGATAGCACAGGTCTACAACACTTTAGTACTTACCTCTGCTGCAAACTTGTGGCTGTTTCTCCGGATCACGGGCAAGATTGCTCCTGCGTACCAGTACCGGCTGTGGCTGAATACTTTTAAGTCTCATCTCTCACTAACCAGTTCTTCTAATTGTATTGCAGTTATAGTTATTTTTATACTTTTGTTTTTTAACTTTTACCAGACTGTAATTGATTTACGTATCACAATTACAATATGAATCTGACTTTATACTTGCCTTTATCAATGAGTTTTACACGTTCACGTTTTTAGTATGTTAATTAGTAAAATGTTAATTTCATTTCATCTTGTAGAATGTCCTTTAGCATTTCTTGTAAGACATCTCTAGTAGTTATGAACTCCTTCAATTTTCATTCATTTGGGAAAGTCTTTATCTCTCCTTCATTTCTGAAGGACAGACTTACTGGATATGGTATTCTTGGTTGACAGTTTTTTTCTTTCAACATTTTAGAAAATACCATCCAATAGCTCATGGTCAAGTGTGTCCTCAGGCTGTGCTCCCCAATTGGATGGTGCCACTGGTTGTGCTTTGTGTTTAGGTGGGGCCTCAGCCTGTTTCCTGAAGTTGAGTAGGGCTGCAGACTGTGCTCCATGGTTATGTAAGGTTGCTGCCTGGTTGGGTGGGGCTGCAGGTTATGACCTGTGATTGGGCAGTTCCCTGCCTAGTCAAGGCTGAAGGTGAGTTTAGCAATTAGCTAGACCCCTATGCTTGGCTCTGCTGCTGGGTAGAGTTGTAAGCTGGGCTCCATTGTTAGGTGGTACTTAGATTGGGCTCTGAGGCTGCTCAGGGTTACTGTTCATTCTGGTTATGCTGGGTCAGAGGCTAAGCTCAACAGTTGTACAGGGCTGCTGGCTTGGTTCCCTGTCTGGACAGGCTATAGAATGTGCTGCATGGCTACCAGGTGTCTATAGCCATGCTTCCCAGAGGGACAGGACTGGAGGCTATGCTCAGTAGTTGGGCAGGACAGTGAATATGCTCCTCTTCTCTGGAGGACCAAAGGATGTGCTCCATGGCTGCTGGGTATCTGTGGCCTTGCTTCCCAGAGGGTGCACTGGAGACCATGCTGCGCAGTTGGACGAGACTGGAATTTTCTTACCTGCCCAGTGAGGGTCATAGAACAGGCTCCACAGTTGGTTTGGCCCATTGGCTGGGGATCTGAATTAGGCAGAACTGCCAACTGAGCTCCCTGGCCAGACAGGGACACTGGCTTGGCTGTGCAGATGGGCAGATTCACTGGCTGGGATTTCTGCTTGGGAGCCACTGCAAGCAGGAATTTTGTCTTCCAAGATCCGAATGCTGGTTACTGTAAGCCTCATCCCCTTTTCTGTCTCTATATGATCCCCAGTGTTTTAACTCTGCAGGTTCATACAGTGATCCCCATGAGGTGAGACCTGAGTGGGCCTCCTGGGAAGTGTCCCACAATGCTGGAGAAGCTGGATGTCTGCCTTGGGTTCTCTTTTCTTGCTGGAGAAACTATAGGTCCCGGGGGGCCCTCTCAGAGCAGTGCAGTGCAGTTGGTCTGGGGAGGGGAAATGCAGTTGATGTTAAATTGCTCATCTTAACCTTGCAAAGCAATTCTTCTTGATCTCTATTGTCTAGAGAGGAGTGCTTCAGCTTCACCTTTGGGCTCTGAGATTTATACAATGATGTCTTGTCTATGGGTAATTCCTGATTGGTCTTCTTGTCAGGGGAACTGAAATTAGGAATAACCTGTGTCACCACATTAATGAGATCTATTGGAGATTTTGAAAGGCAACCTCACTTAAAATGTCCCAAACAAGAGGCTGGCCCAGTGGTATAGTGGTTAAGTTCATGTGCTCCCTTACAGTGGCCTGGGGGTTCCAAGGTTTGGATCCTGGGCACAGACCTAGCGTTGCTTATCAAGCTATGCTGCGGTGGCATCCCACATAAAATGGAGGAAGACTGGCAACAGATGTTAGCTCAGGGCCAATCTTCTTCACAAAAAATAAATAAAATAAATAATAAAAATAAGGGGTTGGAGGGAAAAAATATTTAAAAAAATCCAAAACAAAATTCTTGTTATTCCCTGCTGTTCTGGTTCTCCCATAGCCATTTGTCTCTCAGTAAAGGCTAACTCTGGTCTGACTGCTCAAGTCTGTTAAATATATATAGTATAATTGACATAACATTATATTTGTTTAGTTTCAGGTGTATAACCTAATGATTTGATATTTGTATATTTTGCAATGTGATCACCACAATAAGTCCAGTTAACATCTGTCACCATACATACTTACAAATTTTTTTCTTATGATGAGAACTTTCAAGATCTACTCTCCTATTTATTTTCAAATATGCAATACGGTATTATTAACTATAGTCATCATGCTGTACATTACATCCTCAAGACTAATTGGTTTTATAACTGGAAATTTGTACTTTTTAGCTCCCTTCATCCATTTTGCCCACTCCCCACTCACTGCCTCAGGCAACCACCAATCTGTTCTCTGTATCCATGGGCTCATTTTTGTTTGTTTGTTTTGTTTTGTTTTTAGAGTCCACGTATAAGTGTGATCATATAGTTTTTATCTTTTTCTGCCTCACTTATTTTATTTTGTTTGCTCAAGTCTAAAACCTTGGTGGTATCCTTGATTCCGCTCCTTCTTTTCTCTCTTTTCAACCAAAACATCAGCAAATCTTATTACTCCTACCTTCAAAATTTATCCAGAATCTGACAACTTCCTAAAGCCTTCACTGCCGTAGTCCTGGCCTAAGTAACAATCATCTCCTGATTGGATTACGTGATCTTCTCCTATCTGGTTTCCTATATTTCCCACTTCCCCTTCCTTATTCTTAAGACAGCACACAGATCTTGACAAGAGACGACCTCTTCTTACTACCCTAATAAAACAGTATCCAGCAGCATTCACTATTAGCCTTAACCTGTTTTATTTTTCTTCTAGAACTTATTACTGGTTGACTTACATATCAAGTTTTATTTTTTTATTGTCTTTTTCTACCTGCATTATCTTGTTGGGGATATGAAGGATGTAACCTCCCGTATCACAGACTTTGTTTTTTCAGTGTTGAGTCTCCCACACCCAGAAAAGTGCTTGGCACATAATAGGATTCAATCCTATTTGTTGAATGAACATTTGAGTGAATGGATGGATGAATGACACCTCTGTCTGAGGAAGTTCTCACTAGATTACATTACTATTGCCACTATCATTATTGATGGAGAGGCTGAGGTGCAGGGAGACTAAGAAACTTATACATGAATCCATGAGTGTTAGATGGAGAGTATAATGGAGATAATCTAGCCCAACTCTGCCATTTTATATAGAAGTGGGAACAGGGGAGGGTGAGAAGTGGAGAGGTGAAACGATGTGGCTTAAGTTAGATAGCTAATCAATTATTGAACCAGAGCTAGTGCCCAGTGACCTGGCTCCCTGTCCAGTGCTCATTTTCTTCTCTCTTCATCCTCCTTTCCATTCTCAGTATTTCAGTCTGGAAAAAGTTCCCTTTATGTCTTTCCTTCAACTTTCTTCTCTTACTGCCTCATTCTTGGGTGAAAAACTTTATAGAAATCTCACTAAACTGAGACTTATCCTAAGTCATAGTTTAATTGGCGAACTTCCACCCAAGGCAAAAGAAATTCCATGGGGAAGTTGTTCTCTTCATTATAGTGTAGCTTAATTTATTTCAAATAGTTCAAGGATCTAATCATTGAATCATAACCCTTGGACTTTTAGTGGGTGGGCTGGTTTTCTATATCAAAATCAAGATCTTAAAATCTCTCAGTTTTCTGCTTTTTGTGGCATTTGTCTATTTCTTAGATATTATAAATTCAAATATCAACCTAGATCCAGATCCCCTGAATTTCCTTTTTTTGTGATTCATCTTAGACATCATCTACTTCATTTTCTAAAAGCTCCCAGGGACAGTGGTGATTTGATGTTAGAGACAAAGTCTGATCCTTGAATCACAGTAATAACCACCGCCCAGTACCATCAGAAGGCAGCTGAGTGCTGTTTAAAGAGCACTGATTTCTGGGTTAGTAACCTGGGAAATATCTATTGTGTGGCCCACAAAGCCAGTTAACCTCTCAGCCTCTGTCATCTCTTTTATGAACAGATGAGGTCAGAGTACAAGGTCTCTAAATCTTGCAGCACAACTCATAGCTGAGTGTGACCTGGACTTTGCTCACTGGGGGACTTCAGTGAAAAATCAACTAGTTGCGTAATATTAGCCAAGGAACCCTGCTTGTCCAGGGACTAGGATTCCCAGAGAGAAATCCAACGCTTCATCCAATCTCAGTTTTCCAAAACCAGATCATCTCCTGGAGTAATGATCTGTTCCAGCAGAGTGGCTAACTTCATGCCAAATTGGAGGCACTTGAGTGTATTTGAGATCCGTCTGATCCAATTCCTCATTCTAAGGCAGAAGGAAACCATGCTAGTTTTTCAGATCTAAAGGTAGGTGATATGGCTAGAAGTAAGGTGCAAAGTCTCTAAGCAGCCATAGGATGTTGGGAAATCCATTACTCTTTTTGAGCCACAAGGATTCATTTGTAAAATGAGCTGGTTGGGTTTGAAGATATTTTTTAAATAATTAATTCAACTTATTTGTATATTTTTATTGTGTGTCAAATTATACAAAATATAAAATTTGATGAATTTAAAGCACTTTACAATTCTGGGATTCTGTGAGATACCATTTGGGAATTATGAAGGGGGGAGCTCGTGACTGAAATTGACGTTTCACTACTTCACCCTGAGATCGGTCATATCAGCACATCAAGTTCTCTCTTATATTTATCCTGGCCATTGTTTTCAGTCTATAATTATGCTCTGGTCCAGAGTCCAGCAGGTCACATGATGGAGAGTCTAAATGCTCAAATACTGATTTAGGCACTTACATGCTGGTCACATTTTCTTTCTAGGATTCTTGATGAGGCTGCATTGTGTGGAGATAGGAGATATTTCTTACCAGTTCAGTGCAGGAGATGATGAGGATTGGTGAGGGGTGGGGTATCAGACAGAGGAATAAATTACAGAAAAGGCAGAAATTACGGAAGAGGAAAAGGTGATTTTCAAAGAGGAGGCCAGCAGTTATTCCTTCTGTTAGGGATGAAGGTTGGAAAAACTGGATCCTTCATGATTCCTCTCATCTCTGAGTAATCTCTCAGATTGATCCTAGGATATTTTCGTTAGTTTCTCTAATTGATCAAAAATCGAGTTCATACTCATATATGAAATATTTGTATGCATTGGTGAACACATATAACTTGGACTTCTAACAAAAGGGCATATTTAATTTCAGCTCTACATTTATGTGTTGTAGTCCTAGAAATTGTATAGGGCAGTGATTAGACAGCATAGGATCTGTGGTTAGATTGCTTGGATTGAAATCTTGGCTCCACTGCTGTGCAACCTTAGACCAGTTATCTGGGCTTGTTTTTCTCATTTGTTATAAAAGAGGTGATAATAGTAATACCCACATCACAGTAGAGTTGAATGAATTAATGTGTATAGAACACATAAAGTGTGTGGCACATGGTACTATTGAAATACTAGCTGTTATTATCAACAAAAATGCACTCAGTAATAAAGGTTCAAGAAAAATATTAAGCAGATTATTTTGAATACCAGGATAGTATATTTCTTAGATATAGACACCAGAGTTGCAATTATAAAGAATCTATTAATTGCTGTAAAAGAAGTATGATAAATTTCTGTAGGAGCAAGAGGGGGAGAATATATTATTCTTACACTGGTGGGGATCTTCATGCAATATAGAGGAAGGAATACTAAACACAGAAAAGGGAGAAAGGACATCTTGAGTTAGGAAATAGCTGTATTATGTTCATTTAGGGAATGACAATAAGGGTGCAAAAATAGGCAATGGCCAGTTCAAGAAGGACCTAGAATCCATGCTAAGTATATTGGAATTAATGCTGTGGGCAATGGGGTTGTGTTGATAGATTTTAGGTAAGGTAGTATATGATATAATATGCATTAAAGGAAAATCACCAAAGTATTTGCAATGCTCAGAGAACAGGAGATTCACGTGGGTTGGAGTATTAAAGACAATCTTCACTGAACACATGAGACTGGAGTTGGGCTTGGAAGGAGGGTAGGTTTGGAAAGAACAGGCGAGGGCATTTCAGTGAAGGGAGGTTCAGTGGTGGAATAGAGCGGGTAGGCTTGTGGGATGTGGAGATGACCCTGAGTTGAACAGAGGTGAGGTGAAGTTTAGTGGGTAAGTGGGTGGTTGTTGAGGTGGTTTAGTCTGTGCAAGTCTTTAAAAGTGAGTCATAGAAGTTCAGGCTTTTCCTGGCTCATTCCCATGCAGTGGAGAATCTAAGGAAAGAAGAGTCAGGAAGCAATTTTCTTGCTGCACTGTGCAGGTTGGATGGGATGGGAGCATCTGGGGACTAAGGTGCTTTGTTAATTTAGGTATCAGCTGACAGCATATGAAAGGATGTTGGCAGCAAGAATGGAGAGAAAGGGCCCAGGAGAGGTAGTTTAAAGATAAAATTCATGGGATCTGATGGGTATGGGAATGAAAGGGGGTGTGGGTAATATATGACATCCAAGCTACAGTCGGGACAGCTTGGAGGGTGATGGTGGCATCGAAGTATCTTCCAGGTGACACTTGCCCACAGGTCTCCTGTTACTCCATAGCTTAGTCTCCTCAGCTTCAACCCTAATTTCTGTCCAAATCCTTTCCTTTGGCTCATAAGTGATGATGTGGTAAAAGGAGATTCTTGAGGAGTCTCACAATCTTATCTTCTAACCATTCAGCTACTTGATTTTCCAAGGCGCTGAGATGGTGCCAGATATTCCTAATGATCTGCGTGCCCAGTGGCCACAACACTGCTCCTACGGGAAAGGGCACCACACTCTGATGAATTTAGCAATGTTGCTTGTGTTAGGTGCTGGGTATCAATGTAATTTCTCTGCTGCACCCACCTTCCTGGGAACTTTAGCTCTTGTTTGGGCAGTTTCTTTTGCTTCTGTGGAGGGCTGAATTCCTCCTTTCTTTCTGCAAATGAATTTTATAGTAATTATATAAATTACAAAGAAAAATTCCATTGGATTTTGCTTGAGCTTATATAAATTTGTAGATAAACTTAGGGTGAGTTGAAATCATTATGTTGAATTTTATCATTTTAACATGATTTTGTAAGAATTTTTTGTGCTGGATGTTACGTATTTTTTCCATTTTATACATGTATTTTCTTATAGTCCGTTAGTAGTTTTATTGTTTTTCTCTGCATAACTGTATAACATTTTTAAGTGCTTTTTATTTAAAAAGTTTCTTGGTTATTGTTAGGGGAATATTTTTCAGTTGGGTTTTCTAACTAGCAATTATATTTTGAACTTTCTTATTGTTGCTAGTGGTTTTCAGTTTTATTTATTTCTTTCCTGGGTTTAGGTCTTACAGTGTTTTGCTTGCAAGAAACAGAAATGCATCAAACTAGCTTAAGCAAAGAGAAGAACTGATTTGAGGAATAAAGGGCTTTCTCTGGTACCCAAGTACACAACGGACTGCATCTGAGATTGAAGAGTCGAGGATCAAGGACACTCTCTGCATCTCTGAGATGCCATGGTCTCTTTTTCTGCTATTTTTCTTGCTCTAAAATACCAGTTTATCAATTTTTTAGGTCCAGTGACTTTACTTAATCTTTAAAAGTTTTTTAAATAAAAATTGTATATGTTTAGTATTAACAACTTGATGTTTTGATATACATATGTAACAAAATGATCACTACAGTTAAGCTCATTAACATATTCATCTCCTCATGTAATTATCTTCCCTTATTTTTTTGTGAGAACACCTGTGATCTGCTCTCTTAGGAAATTTCAAATTCATTCATGCGTCCTACCTGAGGAGTTCTGACACACTACTTTGTTTCCATCTGACCACGTTACTGACTTTTGTTTTCTCTGTTGATTCTGGTCCTTGTTGTCTGGATGCATTTTTACTTCTTCAAAATTATATTTCTTGAAAATATCCGTATCAAATCAGAGATAAAGGGAAAAGAAATGAGGATAAAATTTATAGCAGAGAATCAAAATGTTCATACTATTTCTTTCTTATTTCTCATGGATCTTATGTGGTGAAAAAATTCCTAATTGTCACCTTAATCCTGAGAATATTGTTTTGAATCACATGACATTGTTAGTTTGAGTGTATATCATGTCAATATTTCTTCTGTATAGTTGGGGTGGGGGGTGTATACATGCATAAGAGTTGCTCAGTAAGTATCTGTCCCAGGGGAGTAACTTACAGAGAAATCTTCACTCTTGTTATCATATGCTTGTCTGTTGACTACCAACATGGAACAAGAATGAGCAGACTAACCAGCCATAACAAGGCCGTAGAGGACAAGATCTGTGATTCAGGCTCTCTCAGTAGTTTGATGTATGGGGCAAGAGGTATAAATGTAATAGTGAACTGATGGAGACAGACTACTAATTCTCTCCAGAGTTTTTGAGCATTTGTCACATAAACATTGCTATTGAAGCTGCAAGACTGGTGAAGGAATCCGATCTGAGTAAATTGAAGACTGGTATAGCTGAGTGAGGAAATAGTACAGAGGGCCTTTTGGAAAGGGAAGAATTACCAATGGGAAGATGATTCCCTGAGGCAGAGAGGAATGAAAGAAGGAATTTAGGAGCAGAAGTGTCCCATGGGCATTCCTCAATAGGAGAGAGGATTGCAAGTGCAATAAGATAAAAATATGGGCTATGAACTTGAATGCACCCAAAATTCAGAATATCTGGTGGTGAATTAGAAAGAACCCTGATCTGAAGTCAGAAAGTCTGGTCTGAGTCCCAGAATCCGCCACTTTTTGTGGGATCCTGGATAAATAACCATTTCTCTGAGCCTTTATTTTCTAATATATTGCTAATATGTATTGCTGAGTGAGAACATATTGGCTAAATGAATGAGTTCATGATAAGTTTGTATGTAAAGTCGTTTACACGTCTAATGTGCTATAAATGAGGTGAATTGGTTACAATCAGTGTTTGTTTTATTGCAGGTCTCCCAGTAGCTCACGTCCAGCACATCTGAAAGGATTCCTTGGCGAATACAAATAATGTGACTGAGTTAATTTTCACCGGTCTTTTCCAGGATCCAGAGCGGCAGAGAGTGTGCTTGGTGGTATTTCCTCCTGTGTCCTAGGCCACAGTGCTGGGCAATGGCCTCATTGTTGTGACAGTCAGCATCAGTAAGAGTCTGAATTCCCCGATGTATTTCTTCCTTAGCTACCTGTCCCTGGTGGAGATCAGTTACTCCTCTACTATTGTCCCCAAATTCATCACAGACTTGCTTGCCAAGATTAAAACCATCTCCCTGGAGGACTGTGTGGCTCAGATATTCCTTTTCTACTTCTTTGGAGATACTGAGAGCTTCCTGCTCACAGTAATGGCCTATGACCACTATGTGGCCATCTGCAAACCTCTTCACTTCACAACTATCAGGAGCCGGCGAATATGTCACCTTCTGGTGGCAGCTTCCTGTCTTGGAGAATTTTTTCACTTCATGGTTCAGATTATTGTCACTCTCCAATTATCCTTTTGTGGTCCCAATGTGATTGACCACTACTTCCATGACATCCATCCCTAATTCAAGCTTGCCTGCACTGACACCTCTGTGGAGGAGGTTATTGTGTTTGTCAACAGTGTATTATTCTCTATCTTCTCCTTCCTCTTCTTGGTGTCCTCCTATATCATCATTATGATCAATTTGAGAAACCGTTCTGCAGAGGGAAGGTGCAAAGCCCTCTCCAGCTGTGCCTCTCACATCACTGTGGTTATCTTGTTCTTTGGGCCCTGCGTCTTATCTGTCTGAGGACTTCTACCACCCTGTCTGTGGACAAGATGGTGGCCATGTGCTACGCAGTCGTCACCCCACTCCTTAACCCTGTCATCTACTCCCTGAGAAATGCAGAAATGAAGCGGGCCATGAAGAGGCTGTGATCAGGGCAATGAAACTAGATGAGTAATAGAGACTGAGTCTTGGTGTTGATCCTTGAGTTTAGAATGATGCTGAGTCCAAACTGAAGGGCAGAGTGAGATAAACGACAGTTCACAGGTCTCGTTAAGTCTACAGTTATTTTCACTGGGTTTTGTCTTTAACAACTTCATTGTAATCACTTGTAAAATATTTTCTCTTATGGATGTACTATTACTTAACTAGCCATTTTTCTGTTAGATGTTTAGATTGTTTTTAATTTTTTGCTTCTATAAGTAACACTGTGGTATTTGTGAATAGAAATCTTTAACTATACCTCTGATTTTTTTAAAAGCTCACTTGCTATATTAAATTTACTGCATTAAAAAGTATAACAACTTTTGATGCATAGTGCTAAATTGATTTTAAGAAGTGTTATAACAATTCACTTTCCCAGTGCAAGTGCTCTTGACAGAATGAACAGTGTCGTTAAACATTTTCTTGGAGAGAATAAGAATTTACATAGTCTCAAAGTATCTCCCTACAAGATTATTATTAGTTGCAAGAGGAAAAGTGTAATCTTATAATGGAGAAATATGGAAGACACTCTATTAAACAATTACTCAAATTCAACATCATCTGTTTAGAGACCAGAGAGGCACACAACATCACTACTGTGGGATTCCTACCGAAAACACATAACCTGTGTATAATCATGAAAAAACACGAGCTAACCCCATTCGAATAAATTCTGCAAAACTACTCGTATCTTCAGAAGTATCAGGACAAAGAATGAATGAATTATTCCAGATTAAAGATAGATGATAACTAAATGCAACCTGTGATCCCTAGTTGGATCCTGTACCAGATGAAAGTCATTAGTGGGCAACAGCTCTGTAGATGATATAATAGAACAGTAATAAAAATAATTTGCTCTATTTGATAATTGTGCTGTGTTCATGTCAGAGAACGTCCTTGAATTTAGCAATTAAGCACTGAAGTATCCAGGGGTAAAAAGGCATTATGCAGGCAACTTTCAAACATTTCAGAAAAAATACTATCTGTCCATTTGTCTATTTATCTACTGAGAGAATAAATGATAAGGAAAATACGGGAAAATATTAATATTAGCGGGATTTGGATTAAGAGTATACAGGAATACTCTGGATAATTATTGTAACATTTTTATAAGTCAGAAATTATTTTAAAATATAATTAATATATTTTTCCAATTTGATAGACATCTCAAGTAACTTGAAATTTTTTTTGTGTAGGATGTTTTAATATTTAATTAACTTTTAGTCTTACATAAATGTTTTCAATATTTAATAGTTTTATATTTTTTCTTCCAGTTTTATTGAGATATAATTGACATATAGCGCTGCATAAGTTTAGGATGTGAAGCATAATGCTTTGACTTACATATGTTGTGAATTGATTACCACAATAAATTTGATTAGCATCCATCATCTCATATAGATACAGAAAAAAAAGAGAAAAATGTTTTTTTCTTTGTAATGAGAACTCTTAGCATCTTCTCTCTTAACAACTTTCAAATATATCATACAGCAAAGTTAACTATAGTCATCATGTTGTAAATTACGCCCCTAGTATTTATTTGTCTTATAGTTGGAAGTCTGCCTTCTTACCAGCTTCATTCACTTATATCACCTGCCTCCACTCTGCCCACCTTTGGTAACTGCAAATTTGATCTCTTTTTCTATGAAGGTTTTTCGTTCGTTTGTTTGTATCACATGTTTAAGTGAGATTACACACACAGTATATGTCTTTCTCTGTCTGACATTTCAGTTAGATTGTTTCCATGTCTTGACTATTGTAAGTAATGCTGCTATGAACATGGGGGTGCAGGTATCTCTTAACTTCCTGTTTTCATTTCCTTCTTATATATTTCCAGAAGTGGAATTACTGGATCATATAGTAGTTCTAGTTTTAATTTTTTGATAAGCCTTCTTACTTTTTTCCATGGTGGCTATATCAATTTATAATCCCACCAACAGTGCACAAGGGTTCCCTTTTCTCTAAGTCTTCATTAACATTTAGTATCTCTTGCGGGTTTTTTGTTTTGTTTTTTTGCTCTCGAAGATTCGCCATGAGCTAACATTTGTGCCAATCTTCCTCCATTTTTTAGTATCTGGGCCACCAGCACTGCATGGCTAGTAACCGAATGGTGTAGGTCTATGCCTGGGAACTGAATCTGGGCTGCCACACTTAACCACTAGGTCACCAGGGCCGGCCCTCTCTTGTTTTTTTTTTAATGATAGCTATTTTAACAGGCATGAAGTGATATCTCATGGTGATTTTGACTTGCATTTCCTTATTATTAGTGATATTGAGCACCTTTTCATGCACCTGTTGGCCATCTGTATGTATACTTTGAAAAAATGTTTGTTCAGGTCCTTTGCCCATTTTTAAATTGGATTATTATTTTTTTTGCTACTAATTTGTACGTGTTCTCTACATATTTTGGATATTAACCCCTTATCAGGTATATGGTTTGAAAATATTTTTTTCCCATGCTATAGGTTCTCTTTTTATTTTGTTGATCATTTCTTTTGCTATGAAGAAACTTTTTAGTTTTATGTAGTCCCTCTTGTTGATTTTTTATTTTGTTGTGTGTGCTTTAGGTTTCAGATTCAAACAATCATTGCCAAGACCCATGTCAAGGAGATTTTTTAAAATGTTTTCTTCTAGGAGTTTTATTGTTTCAAGTCCTACATTTAAGCCTTTAATCCATTTTGAGTTAGTTTTTGTAACTGGTGTAAGTTAGGGGTCTAGTTTCATTCTTTTACATGTGAATACACAATTTTCCCCCTATCTTTTGTTGAAGAGACTGTCTTTTCTCCATTGAGTATTGTTGGCTACTTTCTCAAATATTAGTTGACTGTATATGCATAAGTTTACTTTTGGTGTCTTTATTCTGTTCCATTGGTCTGTGTCTATTTTTCTGCCAGTCCCACACTGTTTTGATTACAATAGCTTTATAACATCAGTTGAAATCAGGAAGTAACATGCCTCCTGCCTTGTTCTTCTTTCTCAGGGTTGCTTTGGCTATTCAGGATCTTTTGTGGTTTCAAATAAGTTTTAGGATTGGTGATTCTACTTCTGTGAAAATTGCTATTGGAATTTTGATAGCGACTGCTTTGATCTATAATTGGCTTTGGGTAGTATGGACATGTTGACAATATAAATTCTTCCAATCCACGAACAAGAGATGCCTTTCCATTTATTTGTGTCTTTTTGTTCTCTTTCATTAATGTATTCTGGTTTGCAGTGTAGAGATCTCTGAGTTCCTTGGTTAAATTTACTCTTAAGTATTTTATTGTTTTTGATGCAATTATAAACGGGATCCTTTTCTTTATTTCTTTTTCAGGTAACAGTTGTTAGTGTATAGAAACACTATGGGTTTTTGTGTGTTAATTTTTATTGTGCAACTTTACTAAATTCATTGATTCAATCCAGCAGTTTTTTGGTGGAGTTTTTAGGATTTTCTCTCTATAAAATCCTGTTATCTGCAAATAAAGCCAATTTTACTTCTTCCTTTCTAATTCTGGTGCCATTTATTTATTTTTCTTGCCTGATTGCTTTGGTGAGGACTTCCAGTACTATGCTGAATAGGAGTGGTGAGAATGAGTGCCATTGTCTTTTACGTGGACTTAGAGGAAAAGCTTTCAACCTTTCAGCGCTGAGTGTGATATTAGCTGTAAACTTGCCATATATGACCTTTATTATGTTGATTACATCCCTTCTATACCTAATTTGTTAAGAGTTTTTATCATGAAAAGATGTTGAGTTTTGTCAAGTGCTTTATTTGATTCTTTGAGATGATCATATAATTTTTTCATTCTGTTAATGTGACATATTACATTTATTGATTTGCATATGTTGAACTATCCTTGCACACCAAGGATTAATCTCACTTGATCATGGCAAATGATCCTTTTAATGTATTGTTGAATTTGGTTTGCTAGTATTTTTTTTTAAAGATTGGCACCTGAGCTAGAATCTGTTGCCAATCTTCTTTCTTTTTCTTCTTCTTCTTCTCCCCGAAGACCCCCAGTACATAGTTGTGTATTCTAGGTTTGGATCATTCTGGCTATGCCATGTGGGACGCTGCCTCAGCATGGCCCGATGAGTGGTACTAGGGCTGCACCCAGGATTGGAACGGGTGGAACCCTGGGCCACCAAAGTGGAGCACACAAACTTAACCACTTGGCCATGGGGTCAGCCATGCTAGTATTTATTGAGAATTTTTACCTCTATACTCATCAGGGATATTGGCCTATAGTTTTCTTCTTATAGTGTTCTTTTCTTGCTTTGATATCAGGGTAATACTGGACTCTTAAAGTGAGTTTGGGAGTGTTCCTTCCTCTTTGATCTTTGGAAGAGTTTGAGAAGGATCAGTATTAATTCTTATTTAAGTGTTTGGTAAAATTCACAGTGAAGCCATCTGGTCCTGGGCTTTTCTTCATTGGGATACTTTTGATTACTGATTCAATCTCCTTACTATTAACTTGTCCTTTTGGATTTTGTATTTCTTCCTAATTCATTCTTGGTAGGTTGTATGTTTCTAAGAATTTAGGTGTTTATTGCCATGAACTTCCTTTTTAGAATTGCTTTTGTTGCATCCCATAAGTTTTGGTATGTTCATTTTTATTTTCATTTGTCTGAAGATAATCTTTTATCTCCCCTATAATTTCTTCTTTGATCCATTAGTTGTTCAAGACAATGCTGCTTAATTTCCACATACTAGTGAGTTTTCCAGTTCTCCTCCAGTTGTTGATTTCTAGTTTCACCATTGTGGATCACAGAAGATACTTGTTATGATTTCAATCTTAGTCAATTTGCTAAGACTTATTTTACTTCCTAACATGTGGTCTACCCTAGAAAATGTTCCATATATGATTGAGAAGGATGTGTATTCTGCTGTTGTCAGATAGAATATTCTGTATAGGTCTTTTTGGTCAATAGTATTATTCAAACCCACTCTTTCCTTATTGAGTCTCTGTCTGGATGATCTATCAATTGTTGAGTGTGGTATTAAAGTCCCCAACTATTATTGTATTTCTGTGTATTTCTCCTTTTAACTCTGTTAATTTTTGCTTTATATTTTTATGTGCTTTGATGTTGGGTACATAAATACTTACAAAATATTTATATTTATTTATATCTTTCTCATAGATTGACTCTTTTATCATTATATAATGACTTTCATTGTCTCTTTTTACCATTTGTAGTTTAAAGTCTATTTTGTCTAATATAAGTATAGCTATGCCTGCTTTTTGGGTTACCATTTGGTTGCATCCCTTCACTCTCAGTCTATGTGTGTCTTTAAGGCTAAAATGAGTGTGTTATAAGCAGCATATCATTGTGTCTTATTTTTTTATCCATTCAGCCATTCTATGTCTTTTGATTGGAGAATTTAGTCCATTTATATTTAACATAATTATTGATAGGTAAGCACTTACTAATGCCATTTTGTTCATTGTTTTCTGGCTATTTTGTAGATCCATTGTTCCTTGCTGCTTACCTTGCTGTCTTTTTTTGTGTTTTGGTGACTTTTGGTGTCAGTATGCCTCGACTTCTTTGTCATGTTCTTTTGTGTAATTAGTACAAGTTTTTTTCCTTGTGGTTAACATGAGGCTTACATAAAATATCTTAAAATTGTTACATTTCTATGTAGTAGAATCTATCAATTTTTTCTTCTGATTTCTTTGATTGTTTCTATGTTCAGATTATCCTAGACCATTAAATTTATAGTATGTTTTAAAAATTACTCAAACATTAATTTTGTGCAATAGTTACATATTCATAAGGTTAAAAAATCAACAATATAATATGGTGCACAAATCCAGTATTTCATTACGTTCCTTGCTCCATTCCTCCTTTTCCTTTTCCATTGCTCCATTGCTCATGTCCCTACTACATAAACACTTTCCTTAGTCTCCTGCATTTCTTTCAGAGATACTTTAAGCAAATACAAGTGTAATATGTATGTTCTCATATAGCTCCATCTTTTACATGAACAATAACATACTATGTAAATGAATCTGAAGCTTGCTTTATTTACTTAACAATGTATGTTGGTGATTTTTCTGTATTAGTACAAGGAAACCTTCCTCTTTTTTTCCTTGCAGTTTTGTAGTATTCAGTGAATGGAAGTACAATCATTTACTTAAGTAGTCTTCTACTGATAGATATTTGGATGGTTTCCAAATAGTGTTGCAGTGATAATTTTGGTTTAAATATGTGCAACTAACTTGTAGAGTATATTAACAGAAGTGAAACTGCTGGACCATATGTATATATTTGTAATTTGATAGATATTACCAAGTTGCCCTTTATAGCAGTTATACCTATTTGTACTCACACCCAAAATTTTGTTTTTCCTGAAAAATATTTTGTTAAATTTGAGATTTTACTAATCTGGTGGTTGAAAAATGAGAGCTCAATATAATTTTACATTTCTCTTATTTCAAGTGAGGTTGGATATTTTTCACATATTTAAAGGCCATTTGCATTTTTTGTAAACTGTTCTTATCATTTTCTCATATTTAGATCAATGTTCCTTTCACTATGTTCCAAGAACTAGTGATGTGTAAAGATTTATCCTTCCTATTATGAGTTGTCAATTTTTCCTGGTGGTTTGTTTTTCTTTTTTTTGACATTATTTATTATTTTATTTATTTATTTTCACGTATAGAAGTTTTGCTTTTTACCTCATTAATTATCATTCTTTTCCTCTGTGACTTCTAGAATAGCTGGGACCACACTGTTTCTTATTATGGAAGCTTTATAAATGTTTCAATATCTGTAAAGTAGTCCCTTCTTGTAGTTCTTCTTTTTCAAAGTTCTCCTGTGTATTGTTTTTCAATATGAGCTTTAGAATTAGTTTCCAGCTCCACATCCCCATAAAATAAACTTGTTTTTTTGATTGGTGTCATATTACATTTACAAAAGTATTTAGAAACAATCAACATCTTAATGATGCAGATCTTTCTATCCAAAATCATGGTTTGTCTTTCCCTTTGCTAACATCTTCTTTTGTGTTGTTCAATAGAGTTTTAAAGCTTTAAAACTATCTTTCAAAAATATGTTCTTTTATTTTCCAGCTTTATTGGGACATAATTGACAGATAACATTGTGTAAGTCTAACGCATACAACATGATGATGTGATAGAATGTAGTGCAATTTTTTTTTTTACCTTACCATTTCTTTTTCACCTTTGCTTCATAGAGGCTGAGGCTCAAGATCAATCCATTCAAGTCATTCTGAAACCACAGCTTAATTATTCTTAAGCTTCTATGTCTTCCTTCAATTCTGCAAAGCCAGATTGCATGCTGACAGCTTCCCTTTCACTTTCTGTAGGCCTGTGCTAAATGTTGAATTTTGTGGCTTCTTCCACTCAGTCCTGCAGGTTCAGGGCAACTTTCTGCGTGTGCTTACTAGTTATCTGGAAAAGTTTGCTCTCACCACCACCAGGAGTGTGGAAGAGCTGGCCATGGGGCTGAGGGTGTATATCAATGTGGCACTTAGAGCTCTGGGTGTGACTGTGCACACTATATCATCATTTGGGGGATCCATAGGTGAGATGTCCCTGGCAACTTGTGGTCCTCTGGGATATGGAGCTGTTTCCAGGTTTGTAGACAGGACCACAGTTGGTGAATGAGCTGCCTGGGTGCAGGTCTGTCTTCTTCTTGGACCTCACTGGGGTTTCACAGTCTCCTACTTAGATCCCACAGCTCCCAAAAAGATGCTTTTGTTCATGAAAGGATGCTAAGTTATTGTTGTTGTCAGGGGATACAAGAGGGTGCATCTCATTCTGCCATCTTGCTGATGTCAGTCCTCTTAAAGTTTTTTTAATTACATAAGCCATATGCATCATATGCTAAATTTTATCTATCTGTCTATCTATTGTAGGGAACTGATTGTGTTTTGTAAATATGGAAACCACTGATTCTACATATTAATTTTTTGCTGCTCATATATGTATTTCCATGCAAATAAGCACACAATTTTCATACAGTAAACTCAGTTAAGTCTCCACTCTGACCTTCGGCATTGTAATGAGCACCTTGCATTAAAAGAGTCATTCCAAACCAGATGCAATGCCATTCTTCAGGATTGGCCAGTTGTGTAGTTGGATCAGGCAACATCATCCCCAATTGGGCTCATGGACCAAATGGAGCCTTAGTTGAAATGATTCAGGCTATAACGCTTGCTGGATTCTTTTTAAAATCTTATTAGGAAGATGTAAACACACGTCAAATGACAGTGTACAGTGTAATGAATTCTTTTTATCCATCAACCAGCTTCAACAGTTATCAACTCATGGCCAAGCTTGTTTCATTTATACCCCCGTTCTTGCTCTCTCTTGACTCCCATATAATTTTGAAGAAAATCTCTGACATCATGTAATTTATTTTGTAAATGTTGAATTTTACTACTTAAACATGATTTTGTAAGAATTTTTTTGTGTGCTGGTTGTAAGTACGTTTCCCAGTTTTTACATGTATTCTCTTGTATTCTCCAGTTCTTTTATTCTTTTCTCTGTATAAGTATTTCATATTTTTAAGTTCTTTTTTATTTAAAAACAATTCTTGGTTATTGTAAACGGAATATTTTTCAGTTGTGTTTCTTAACTAGTAATTGCGTTTGAGACTTCTTATTTTTGGTATCTGTTTTGTGTTGTCCTAGGTTTATGTCTTAGAGTGTTCTACTTGTGAGAATCAAAAACCATCAAACTGCAAGAAAGAGAATTTGGGGAATAAACAAGCATTCTCTGATACCCCATTACACAACAGACTGAATTATGTATTCAAAATTTAATAATCAAGGATACTCTCTGCATCGTTGAGAGGCCACTGTCTCTTTCTGTACTGTTTTTCATGTTCCTGAATACTAGTTTCTCAATTTTTAAAACAATGGGGGGTAAAATTTGTATCAGAGAATTAAGCTGTTCATACTATTTCTTATTTTTCTTGGCTCAAATGTGATGAAAAAAGTTCCTAGTTGGCTCCTTAATCTAGAAAACATTGTTTTGAATTACACGGCATTGTTAGCTTGAGGTTTGTATCATGATCTATATTTGTTTTGTATAATCTGTTGGGTGTACAGATTTATAAGAATGCTCAATAAGTATCTGTTCTAGGGAAGTAATTTATAGAGAAATTCTTACTCTCGTTATCATATACTTTTCTGATGACTACCAACCTGGAACGAGAACAAGCAGGCTGGCCAGCCATAATGATGCTCTTGAACAACAAGCTCTTTGAGTTCAGGATCTCTCAGTAGTTTGAGCAGTGGTACAAGAGTTGTGAAAATAATGGTGAAATGACGGAGATAACTAGTAAATTCAATTCTCTCCAGAGTGTTTTGAGCAATTGTCATTTAACATAGTTATTGAAGCTGAAAGACTGGTGAAGGAATCTGACATATGAAAATTGATGACTGATATAACTGAATAAAGAAACAGTATAGACGACCTTTTTCAAAGGTAGGAATTATAGTGGGAGGATGAATACCTGAGGTAAAGAAGAAGGAAACAAGGAATCCAGGAGTAGACGAGCGTCATGGGGATTCCCCAGTAAGAGAGAGCTAGCAAATGCAATGAATTCCATGCAACTGGAAAGGAAAAGAAAGCAGGGTAGCTATACTTATATCAGACAATGTAGACTTTAAGCCATAGACTGTAGTAAGAGACAAAGAAGGTCTTTATATAATGATAAAGGTGTCAATCCAACAAGAGGATATAACATTTGTAAATATTTATTTTTATTTTTTAATTAAAAAATTTTTTGTTGAGGTAATATTGATTTATAATATTGTATAAATTTCAGATGTGCGTCTTTATATTTTGCCTTTTGTATAGACTACGTTGTGTTCCCCAGCAAAAGTCTGGTTGTCATCCGTAACAGTATACATGCACCCCTTTTCCTCTTTCACTCTCTCTCCTTCTCCTCTGGTAACAATCCCTCTGTTTTCTGTATATATGTGTTTGTTTGTTTGTCTTCCACATATGAGTGAAATCATATGGTATTTGTCTTTCTCCGTCTGACTTATTTTGCTCAGCGTCATACTCTCAAGGTTCATTCATGTTGTCACAAATGGCAAGATTTCACCTTTTTATGGCTGAGTAATATTCCTGTGTGTGCGTGTGTGTGTGTGCATGTGTGTGTGTATCATACCTTCTTTACCCATTTATCAGTTGATGGGCTCTTAGGTTGTTTCCAAGTCTTGGTTTTTGTGAATAAAGCTGCAAAGAACATAGGCGTGAGTACATCTTTTCAAATTAGTGTTTTCATACTTTTTGGATAAATATCCAGAAGTGGAATAGCTAGATCACATGGTAGTTCTATTTTTAATTTTCTGAGGAATAGCCATACTGTTTTCCATAGTGTCTGCACCAATTTGCATTCCCACCAGCAGTGTATAAGATTCCTTTTTTTCCACATCCTCTCCAACATTTGTTATTTCTTGTCTTTTTAATAATAGCAATTCTGATGGGCGTGATGTCATATCTCATTGTGGTTTGATTTGCATTTGCCTAATAATTAGTGATATTGAACATCTTTTCATGCACCTGTTGGCTATCTGTATATCTTCTTTGGAAAAATGTTCAGATCCTTTGCCCATTTTTTAATTGGGTTGTTTGGTGGTGTTGTTGTAGTTGAGTAGTATTATTTCTTTATGTTTTTGATATTAACCCCTTATTGGTTTATGATTTGCAAATATCTTCTCCCAATCACTAGCTTATCTTTCCATTTTGTTGATGGCTTCCTTTGCTGTGCAGAAGCTTTTTAGTTCGAAGCAGTACCATTTGTTTATTTTTTCTTTTGTTTCCCTTGCCTGAGGAAACATATTCCAAAAGATACTGCTAAGACTGATGTCAAAGAGCTTACTACCGTTTTCTTGTAGGAGATTTATGGTCTCGGGTCTTACATCAAGTCTTAATCCTTTTTGAGTTAATATTTGTGCATGGCATGAGATAGTGGTCTATTTTAATTCTTTTGCATATGGTTGTCCAGGTTTCCCATAACCATTTATTGCAGAGACTTTCCTTGCTCCATTGTGTGTTCTTGGCTTCTTTGCTGAAAATTAGCTGTCCATAGCGTTTCTAAATATTTGTGTACCCAATATAGGAACACCTATGTATATATAAAGCAAACACTAGTTCTGAAGGGGGCAATAGATAAGAATACAATAATAGTAGGGGGCTTCAATAGCCCACTTACAAAAATGAATAGATTTCCATACAGAAAATCAATAAAATAATTAAAATTAAAGTATACATTAGACCAGATGGACTTAGAGAGATTTAAAGATCATTCCATCCAACAGCAGGAGAATACAAATTCTTCTTAAGTGCACATGGAACATTGTCTAAGATATAGTTAGGACACAAAAGAAGTCTTAATAAATTTGAAACTTATCAGTGTTCTCTGCTGACCACTGTGGTGTGAAACTAGAAATCAGTTAGAAGACTAAAACTGGAAAATTAAAAAATATGCAGAGATTAAACAATATGCTCCTGAATAACCAATGGGTCAAAGAAGAATCAGAAAGAAATAAAAAAAATATCCTCAGGCAGATGAAAATGGAAATACATATCAAGAAAACTTATGGAATGCAGCAAAAACAATTCTAAGAGGGAAGTTCATGGTGATAGACACCTGCATTAAGAAAAAAGAAAGAGCTCAAATAACATTATATTACATCTCAAGGAAGTAGACAAAAATAGAATGAACTAAGCCAAAAGTTAGCAGAATGAAGGAATTAATGAATATCACAGTGGAAAGATGAAATAGAGACTAAAAATACAATAGCAAAGATCAATGAAACTAGGAGGTGATTTTTTTGAAAAGATAAACAAAATAGACAAGGCTTTAGCTAAATTTACCAAGAATAAAAGAGACAGGACTCAAATAAATAGAATGAGAAATGAAAGAGGAGACATTACAACTGAAGCCACACAACTCCAAAGGATAATAAGAGACCACCATGAACAATATATGTCAACAAAGTGGACAACTCAGAAGAAATGGATAAGTTCCTAGAAATGTAAAACCTACCAAGAGTGAAGCATGAAGAAATAGAAAATGTGAACAGACCTATTACTAGTAAGAAGATTGAATCAGTAATCAAAAACTTTCTAACAAACAAAAGCCCAGGACCAGATAGCTTCACAGGTGATTTCTACCAAACATTTAAGGAAAAATTAATACCAACGCTTCTGAAACTCTTCCACAAAATAGAGGATGAGGGAACACTTCTAAACTCACTGTATGAGGCCAGCATTACCCTGACGGCAAAACCAGGCAAGAAGACTACTAGAAAAGAAAATTATAGGCAATATTCCTGTAAACATAGATACAAAAATCCTCAACAAAATATAGCAAATAGAGTTCAACAATACATTGTGATGATCATATACCATGTAAAGTGGTATTTATTTCAGGGATGCAAGGTGATTCATTATCTGCAAGTCAATCAGTGTGATATACCACATTACAAAATGAAGGATAAAAATCATATGATCATCTTAGAAGTTGCAGAAAAAAATCTTTGACAAAAGTCAACATCCATTCATGATAAAAAATCTCAAAAAACTGGTTATAGAGGGAATGCACCTGAACATAATAAAGGCCATATATGACAAACCCACAGCTAAGATTATACTCAATAGTGAAAAATGAAAGCTTTTCCTCTAAGATCAGAAAAAAGACAAGGATACCTACCCTTGTCTGTTTTATTCACCGTAGTACTGGAAATCCTATATGGAACAATTAGTCAAGAAAAGAAAGAAAAGAAAAGAAATGGCATCCACATCAAAAAGGAAGAAGTAAAACTGTCTCTATTTTCAGATGACATATTACAATAAAAACTCCTAAAGACTCCACCAAAAACGTATAAAACTAATAAACAAGTTCAGTAAAGTTACAGGATACAAAAGTCAGTTGGATTTCTATACACTTACAAGGAGCTATCAGAAAGAGAAACAGGAAAAAAGTCCCATTACAATTGCAACAAACATAATAAAATACTTAGCATAAATTTAACCAAGAAGGTGAAAAATCTGAACACTGAAAACTATAAAACATTGATGAAAGAAATTGAAGAAGAAATAAACGGAAAGACATTCCAGGCTCATGGATGGGAAGAATTAATATTGGTAAAACATCTTTATTAACCCGAGCAATCTACAGATCCAATGCAATCTCTATTATAATTCCAATGGAATTTTTCACAGAAATATAAGTAACTGTCTTAAAATTTTTATGGAAACAAGTAAGACCTCAAATAGCCAAAGCAATTTTGAGAAAGAAGAGCAAAGCTGGAGACATCGCACTTCCCTATTTCAAACTATATTTCAAAGCTATAGTAATCAAACAAGATGGTATTGGCATAAAAACAGACACATAGATCAATGGAACAAAATAGAGACCCCAGAAATAAAGCCATGCACATATGGTCAATTCAGTTTATGACAAAGCAGCTGAGAATATACTATGTGGAAAGGATAGTCTCTTCAATAAATAGTATTCTGAAAACTGAAGAGCCATGTGGAAAAGAATGATACTTGACCTCTTTCTTAAACCACTCACAAGGTTAACTCAAAATGGTTTAAAGACTTAAATGTAAGAGTTGAAACAGTAAACATACTACAAGAAAACATAGGGGGCGAGCTCCTTGACATTGGTTTTGGCTATGATTTGTTTGGATATGACACCAAATGGCAAGTCAACAAAAGAAAAAATAAACAAATGGACTACATCAAACCAAAAATATTCTGCTCAACGAAGGAAACCATCAAAAAAAAAAAAATAAAACCAGGGAAAATCTATGAATTGGAGAAAATATTTGCAAATCAAGTTCTGATAAGGTGTTATCCTTATCCAAAATATATAAATAAATCATATAACTCAATAACTAACAAAAATCCTATTAAAAAGTGGAAAAAAGACCTGAAGAGACAGCTTCCCAAAGAAGACATCCAAATAGCCAACAAGTGTATGAAAAGATGGTCAACATTATTAATCATCAGGGAAGTGCAAATCAGAACCACAATGAGATATCACCTCTCAATGTTAGAATTGCTATCATAAAAAAGACAAGAGAGAACAAGTGTTGGTGAAGTGGAGAAAAGGGAACACTTGTGCACTGTTCTTGAGAATAAATTTGTGCAGTGACTATGGAAAACAGTATGGAGGTTCTTCAAAAAATAGAACTACCATATGATCCAGTAATCTCACTTCTGGTATATACCAAAGGAAATGAAACCAGGATATGGAAGAGATATCTGCACTACCATGTTATTGTAGCATTATGCACAGCGGTAAAGATATGGAAACAACCTAAGTGTCCATCAATGGAGGAATCAATGGAGAAGATGTGGTATATATGTACCTGGAATATTATTCAGCCATGAGAATGAACAAAACCCTCTCATTTGTGACGAGGATTTGTGACATGGATGAACCCAGAGGGCAGAAAGCTAAGTGAAATAAGCCAGACAAGGCCCTGCATGATATTACTTACATGTGGAATCTAAAAATCAAACAAAACAAAAAAACTCAAACTCACAGAAAGAGAGAGTACAAAAATAGTTGCCTAGGGTCTGGTGCTGGGGGATAAGAAGAAATTAGTAAAAGGGTACATACTTTCAGCTATAATATGAGTAAAATCTAAGGATCTAATGTAAGATATGGTGACGTAGTTGGTAACACTATATTATATGATTGAAAATTGGTAAGAGAATAGAACTTAAGTGTTCTCACCAAAAAAAAAAAAAAAAGAGATAAATATGTGATACGATGGATGTGTTAATTAACTAGATGTTGGAAATCCTTTCCCAATGTATATGTATATCAAATCACCATCATGTACACTTCAAATGTCATACAATTTCATTTGCAAATTATACTTCAATAAAGCTAAAAAAAGGAAAAGACAAAAGAGAAGAAAGAGATAATAAGAGAAAAATGCAATGATGTTAAGAAAAATGTAAGCTGTGAACTTGAATGGACCCCAAATCAGAATATCTTGTGATGAATTAGAAAGAACCTTGTACTGAAGTCAGAAAGCCTGGTACTGAGTCTGAGCACCCACCACTTTTCTGGATGATCTTGGGTAAATAACCATTTCTCTGAACCTTCATTTTCTAATATATAAACTTTAATTAGATTTCTAATATTTAATGCTGAATGAATACATATTGACCAAATAAAGAGTTCTTAAAAAACATATGCTGTAAAGTGGTTTACACTGTCTAACGTGTTACAAATAAGGTGAATTGATTACAGTTAATGTTTGTTTTCTACAGGTTTCTCAGTAGCTACATCCAGCACACCTCAATGGATTCTTTGGTGAATATAAATAACATGACTGAGTTAACTATCACTTGTCTTCTCTAGAATCTAGAGGTGCAGAGAGAGTGATTTGTGGTGTTTCTTCCCATATACCTGGACACGCTGGTTGGCAATGGCCTCATCATTGTGACAGTCAGCATCAGTAAGAGTCTGCATTCCCCCATGCACTTATTTTTATATTTTCTGCCTTTTAAATTATTATTATTATTAATTTAAAGAATTTTTTTGACTTTTTAAAATTGAGGTAACATTGGTTTATAACTTTATTATATAAATTTCAGGCATACATCATTATATTGCAACTTCTGCATAGACTACATCGTGTTCATCACCCAAAGACTAATCACGATCCATCAACATACACAAGTGCCCTGTCAATCCTTTTGCCCTCCTCTCTCTCCCCTTACCCTCTGGTAGCCACCAATCTAATTTCTGTAGCTATGTGTTTGTTTGTTGTTGTCGTTTTTTTCTTCTACTTGTGAGTGAGATCATACTGTATTTGACTTTCTCCATCTGACTTAGTTCACTTAGCATAATTCCCTCAAGGTTCATCCATGTTGCCACAAATGGCAAGATTTCATCTTTTTAAAATAACTGAATAGTATTTCATTGTGTATATATACCACATCTTCTTTATCCATTCATCCCTTGATGACAACTTAGGTTATTTCTAAGTCTTGACTTGGAAAAAATACCCCATGTATTTCTTCCTTAGATATTGTCCCTGGTGGAGATCAGTTACACCTCTACCATTGTCCCTAAAGTCATCACAGACTTACTTGCTAATGTTAGAACCATCTTCCTGAAGGGCTGTGTGGCTCAGATATTCTTCTTTTACTTCTTTGGACTTACTGAGACCTTTCTGCTCACAGTAATAGCCTATGACCACTATTTGGCCATCTGCAAACCCCTTCACTACATACCATCATGAGTCACCCTGTGTCATCTTCTTGTGGCTGCTTCCTGTCTAGATGGTGTAATTCACTCCATGATTCAGATCCTTGTCACTGTCCAATTGCCCTTCTGTGGTCCCAATGTAATTGACCACTGCTTCTGTGACTTCCATCACTTATTCAAGATTGCGTGTGTTGATACCTCTGTGGAGGGGGTTATTGTGTTGGCTAAGAGTAGATTGCTATCTATCTTTTACCTTCTCATCCTGGTGTCTTCTTATATTGTCATCCCGCTCAACTTGAGAAACCATTCTGCAGAGGGGAGGCACAAAGGCCCCTCCACATATGCTACTCACATCATGGTGGTCATTGCGTTCTTTGGACCTCGATCTTCCTCTACAGGCGACCCTCCTCCACCTTCACTGAGGACAAACTTGTGGCCATGTCCTACACGGTCATCACCCCCATGCTGAACCCCATCATCTACACCTTAGAAATGCAGAAGTGAAAATTGCCATAAAGAGGTTGTGAGGCAAGAATGTGAATTCAGTGGTGGAACAAAAATGAAAACTTGTAAAAAATGAACATGTATAGCGTGACTAAATATGCATTCTGATTTTAGTCAACTATGAGGAAGAAAGCAAATGTTAACCTATTCATATTTTTTGTTGTATTTTAGACAAGCCCCTCATATTACATAATATAAATCAGAAGTTTTATAGATATCTGTGTTCAGAGAATGCTAAAAATTGAACTGCATTCCTTTTCTTCTTTAGTGGTTTATACTGCAAAGTCCATAGACTTCAGAGAGGGATCACTTAGCCTGGAATCCCGCTCTATCATCTTCCACCTGTGCAACCTTGTGTTCATTCACTTTATCGCTTGGTGTTAGCATGCTGTGGTATGTGGAATGATTGTGGTATTTGGAGACAGAAGTTTATGTTTTTCCTTTTCCCTTTTCATCAATATGATCTTGTGGGGGTCCCAGGAAGGCTTTTCTCCTTCATTTGGTGTCCGTACCCCGTTAATATGGTTATAATATCTGAAATTCTGCAGTAGGAGCTTTGGTTCATGGGAGTAGGGCATTGTTAGTATAGAAATATCTCTGGGGGATAAAATAAAATAGAGCTATTATTAACCACTAAGATCTTAACGTGAACAATTTTACAAGACCCTTACCCTTCTAGACAGTCATTATTGAGCACTGAGGTATGGCTTAAGCCAAATACACCTAATTGCCTATTTTTCTATGGCCTGCCAGCTAAGAATGGTTTTTACATTTTTAAATGGTTGAAAAAAATCAAAACAGAATAGTATTTTGTGATGCATGAAAGTTATATGAGGTTCAAATTTTAGTGTCAATAAATAAGGTTTTATTGGACTAGAGTCATGCCCATTATTTTACTTTTTATCTCTGGCAGCTTTTGTGCTACAGTGGCATAGTTGAGTAGTTGTGACAGAGACTGCATGGTCTGCAAAGCATAAAATATTTGCTATGTGACCCTTTACAGAAAAAGTTTACCAACCCCAGGCTTAAGTTGTAATAGCATTAATTGCTTACTCAATGAGAAGTTGGAGGTCAACAGTTCCAAGGTTGTTTTGTTAATTCTGTGATGTCATAGCACCTTGTTGGTGCCTCTTCAATTCTCTTGGTTGTCCTCTCATGGCTGCAAGATGGCTGCAGAAGCTCTAACTATTATATGCTCACGTGAAGGAAGGGAGGGGCTCTCATTTATTTTGGGGAATATTTGCAAGAAACTCCTCAGAACCATTCTTATTTTCTTCTTATTGATCAGAACTAGGTCACATGCTTTTGCTTAGATGCAAAGGAGGCTGTTTCCATGCATATGCCTAATCCAGAGTTCTGGATGAATGCACTGCAAATAAATTCCCCAAGCAGCAAGACTGAAGTTTAGATTAATCAAAAACATATTTCTATTAACTCTTATAAAATTATGACACATGCGGGGCTGGCCCCGTGGCCGGGTGGTTAAGTTCGCGCGCTCCGCTGCAGGCGGCCCAGTGTTTTGTTGGTTCGGATGCTGGGCGTGGACATGGCACTGCTCATCTAACCACGCTGGGGCAGCGTCCCGCATGCCACAACTAGAAGGACCCACAATGAAGAATATACAACTATGTACTGGGGGGCTTTGGGGAGAAAAAGGAAAAAAATAAAATCTTTAAAAAAAAAAATTATGACACATGCATTTTGCCAAGACCTGCAATGAGCAATGTTTTGGGAGGAATTTTTGTGTGTTTTATTTTAGTTTTCTTGGAAATAATGAATAGCAAGGATTTTATGAATCTTGGCTTCTCTCTTCTGATTAGTGTTCAATTTAGTAAACTTCTCTTCTTTCTTGGATTTACTTTGACAAGAAAGGGATGCAGGCATAAGTAGCAGATGGGGTTACCCCTGGGCAGGTTTTCACCTGTATTCTTCAAGCCTTCATGTTTCAGATTGAATTATTGGCCTTAGTTCTTTACTCCTTCTTGTGTCTGTGCCCCTCTCCATGTAACTTTTTAGTTCTTCCCACAAAACGTGGAATATATTTTTCCATTTCTTGGTGTTACCAAACCAGGCTCATTTTTGCCTGTTGCGCAGAAAGCCAAACACCAAGACAATGAGATTGCAGCAGAGAGAGAATTTACTCACAAGGCAGCCATGTGAGGAAGCGAGAGCATGAGCCTCAAATTTGCTTCCCCGAAAATAGGGACTCAGGGACATTTATGGGGTAGGGGAGTAAATAGATCTGAAATGTGGAGAGAGGTGATTGGAGGTGAGGACAGGTGAGGTAATTGATGATCTGCAGAAGTGTAGTCAAACTTCATGCCTCTTCATAGGTTTCGCCCTTGATTTGAACTAACTGGAAATAGTGTGTGCAAATTTCTGTCAGGTTGGCATAACTGAAATGCCCTTTTATTCTTTACGGATTTGTCTATTTGTATTCATTGAAGGTTGATTTTCTGTGTTTTAAAATTTGAATATTTTGGGGCTGGCCCAGTGGCGCAGTGGTTAAGTGTGCACGTTCCACTTTGGCAGCCTTGGGTTCACTGGTTTGGATCCTGGGTGCGGATATGGCAGCACTTGACAAGTCATGCTGTGGTAAGCTTCTCACATACAAAGTAGAGGAAGATGGGTATAGATGTTAGCTGAGGGCCAGTCTTCCTCAGCAAAAAGATGAGGATTGGCAACAGTTAGCTCAGGGCTAATCTTCCTCAAAAAATAAATAAAATGAAATAAAATAAACAAAATTTGAATGTTTCAATGCTTCTTAATTAGAGGTGAAAGAAGTAGAGTAGAGTGGGAGTGGAAGCCTGTCTTTGGTGAGTTACTAATTCAGTGGATTGGTCATTTGCCTGAGTTAAATTGTTGAATTGGTTAATTCTGTGAATTAACTGTTGGCAATTCAGTTATCTGGCAAACATAGTTGGTGAATTGATTGTAGGTGAATTGTTCTACTTTACTACATAGTTAATGAAGCTATGTAGTAAACATAGCTACATATGTTTACTCAACAACTAATGAATGAATAAAAGATACAATATGGTATTAGCCTTGCTTATCTTTATCATTTGGGAAAGGCTTGTGTTAGATATGAGATCATTTGTACTCAGAGAAGAACTTTATAGTGAATTACTTTTAGTTGAAATATTAGACATCATGTTAATGTATTATCTTGCAATGAAAAATACCAACTTCCAAACTGCATTGAAATGTCCCAAAACCATAATTGGATTTGTTATATGGCAACTTGTATACTTTATATTTGTATAAAACCTTGTGCGTATTTCAAAGCCCTTTCACATCCATTATTTCACTGGAGTCTCATAAAAATCCTGGAGACTGACACTGTGATGTCAGTAAAAAATGAAATAACTTCTCAATGGACATTTTTGGAGATTGAAATATCATTTATATTAAGTTTTAGCTGCAAGCAACATAATCTAAAAGAAGATAGAAGTCAGGAATTAGACAGTTATAGAAAATGGATATAGAAAATGTCTCTATCTTGTTTCTCCATCTTTTATAGTTTCTATTCTCAGGTTTACTTCATGGCCCAAGATGGCTTCTAGGGTTCCAGTAATAATGACAGAATTCCTGCAATTAGGGAAGAGCAAGATACAAAATAAGTACATGTCAAGAGAGGCTGGGTAATGCAATTTTTATTCCGGGTGCGTAGGTGTCCAGATAAAAATTCAGAGGTCCCAATACTATAGGAGAAAGGAAAGGAAAATGAGTTTTGGGGGAAAACCAGCAATCTCTGCACAGGAATATATCAAGCACAAAGCCTGGGCACAAATTCAGGTATTCTGACTCCTAGACCAGATGTGTCCTCCGTTGTGGTCCCCCACTGAAGCTAGGTTTTATTTTTTAATTGAGGTAAAATTTATATTCAGTGAAATGCACAGACTAGAAGTGTACAATCCAATGAGCTTTGATAAATTTATATATCTGTGTAACCAACATCCAACCAAGGTATAGAATATTTTTATCATCCCAGTAGCTTCTCTCTTGACCCCTTGCAGACAATCCCCACTCCGCAAGGCAACCACTATCATATTTTCTATCATCACAGATTAGTTTAGCCTGTTATTAAGCTCATATGGATGGAATCATAAAGCATGTACTCTTGTGTTTGGCTTCTTTCACCTTACATACTGATTTTGAGATTCATCACGTTGTGGGTTACAATAGTTTGTTCTTTTATTTTGTGAATAGTATTCCATTCCACAAGTATATCACAACTGAAAAAATCTAATCTCCTGTTGAGAGACATTTGGATTGATTTCAGTTTTCAGGTGTTATGAATAAAATCTGCTATAAACATTTTTGACATTCCCTTTTTTTTTTTTTTGAGGAAGATTAGCCCTGAGCTAACATCCACTGCCAATACTCCTCTTTTTGCTGAGGAAGACTGGCCCTGAGCTAACATCTGTGCCCATCTTCCTTTATTTTATGTGGGATGCCTGCCACAGCATGGCTTGACAAGTGGTGCGTAGGTCTATACCTGGGATCCGAACCAGCAAACCCTGGGCTGCCAAAGCAGAACGTGTGAACTTAATTGCTGCACCACTGGGCTGACCCCCATTCCTGTTTTTTTTTTTTTTTTAAAGCATAAACTGACAGAGTCATTTGATAATTTTATGTGAAAAATAACTTTTTACTATGTACAGCTATATTCCTAATTCTGCAAGAGTCTGTCCTGGTGTTCAATTAGAACTGGAGAATTGAGACCGTAGTCAATGGGCTAATCTTTAACAGGTTAGGAAATAAAATCAAACTACATTTAACAAATGTAGTTTCCAAAAATGAATATTCATAGATTCACATTTAAAAATGTATCTTCCTTAGATTTATTACACCAAATCTTTCAATATAGAAAAGACTTTGACTGAAAGATTTTCACAGAAACTTAACTTCATGATAAGTTACAGAATAAGCATAGGTTTTAGTAAAATATTTGGAGCTTTTAAGTAATTATTTGCTAATTTTACTTTCCTTGTGTTTCTTTCTGTATAGGTAATGCTTAATTAGGAGCATTTGTATTCTCAAAAACAATTAACCTTTTAAAAAAATCTTAACGTCTCTCTTCATAATTTTATTCTTCATCATTAGTTGAAACTTGGCATCTTGTTTCAACTCTAATTTTAATCAAGACTGAATTAGTGACATTTTTGAGTAGCACTGGTGTAGAGTACAAAGTACTATTACGGCATTTGTAAAATCCTTTGTTAAAGAAAATTTAATATATACACTGATGGGGTCAAGGCAGGTTAGTGAACTCATATACCCATCACCCAGTTTCATAATTATCAATTCACAGCAAATTTAGCTTTATCTTACTAAGGATCTCAACAACAGCACTATTGACATTTTGGGTTAGATGATTCTTTGATGTAGGGGGACTATCCTGTGCATTGCAGGATGTGTCATAGCATCCTTGGCCTCTCCCCACTAGATGCCAGTAGCACCTCTTCTCCATCCAGGTTGTGACAATGAAAAATGTCTCCAGATATTGCCAAATGTCCTTTGGGGGACAAAATGGCCCCTTGTTTAGAACCACTGATCTATAGCCTCATCCATAGCAAGGCAAGAAGCGCTGTTTGAGTTTCTGACACTTGTGTCCCATATTCCTAAGAGCCATCCTTTGAAAGGTGTCAGTTCATGTAAAGCCACATGATTGAGTTCATGGTAAGCAGGAGCTATATCTAATTGACCCCTGAACAGCACAGAGCCTCATACAGAGTAAGTACACTGTGAACATTGGGTGAATTTAAGTTTTTCATATCTCCTATTGATTTCTGAAGTTATGTTACTGATAAGGAAGTTTGAGATTTTAGTGTCCAGGTCCTGCATCCCATGAGGTAGTCAGCCTGATTGGGAAGGGAAAGGTATGGCTGCCTGGGGACCAATCTTCTCTCATTTGATGATCACACCTTCCTCCTGGGTATGTCTCATGTAGAGTGAACTCAAGGCTAAGCTGCCAGAATTCTTATTTCTCTGTGGAATACATGGGAGGCAAATCTGCTTTGCTCTTTTTAAAAATCAGGTGGAATAGATCCAGTGGCTTAGTCTCAGCACTCTTAAGCCTGAGGCTGCAGAGGGAGCAGATCCTCCATTTGGCAACTCCTTAGAAGTAAGGGCTCTGGTGGTAGCTGGGCCTTAATGCTTTCCAATTGGCTAACTGGGAAACCTGCATGAGCTGAGGGCTGTTCTCAGGGCGCTATTTACATCTCTGTGGTCAGAATAGAAGAAGGAATCGTGGTGAGAACAGCAAAGCCACAGAAACTTTGGGGTGAGTTTTGTTTTGTGAGCATGTGCTTCTTTTGCATGATGACTATAATTCCATTTTGAAAGCAAAGAGAATGTTGCCATCAAGCACAAGGCGTTTCACAAACTGCTCTCACATTAGTCTGGTCTTTGCCTGAGACAAGCACAACGCTACCTATGGCATTTGGGAATAGAGAAGGTGTGGTGGTGATCCTTAGGGAACTTTGTCCTTTCAATATTTGTTGAATACCTACAATGTGCTAAATACTGTGCTAAGAAGGCTAGGGCAGATCTACATTCACTCTTCTTTCTATTTACAATCATTGAGTCATTTCAGTAAGCATTGGTTGGAGATGGAGTCGTAGTGAGACATAATCTGCACCTGAGGAAGTTCACAGTGGGCAGATGGTCACATACAACAATCACAATTCAGTGTGGAAAGTGCTGTGAGTCCAAAATGTCCTGAGAGAAGGGGGGCCAACTAACCATAAGGACCTGTGGGTTGTGGAGATGGATTTCCTATCTCTGAGAAGACTCCAAGTTTGCACAGAGGAGGGGAACTTAAGTTGTCCTGGGATGAGCTAGGAGTGGGAGGTATGGCATCTACCTATGGTATAGGTATTATCTCCATGCTACAATGTGGACCTTGAATCTATGAAAAGTTGAAGAACTTTGTAGATATCACATGGATACTGCCTGAAGAAACCTGGGTATAAACCCAGGGGTGGGAAAATTAGCAGTGTTTTCTTCCATGCACAGCTCCTTGGTAAAATTCCCCAGCTGATCTGAGAGTTTAGGGCTCATCTCTGCCCTCCATTTGTCATTGCAATTGTAAATTTTATCAATGATTTCCTTCTGGCCCGTGGTGGTCCTTAATCACCTGAGCCTGTCCCAAATCCCTGAACGAAAGAAGCTTTGTGGCATGAGTGGATGTCATGTAACTCTCAGTCTCAGATGCCCTGGAGTCTCACTGTACAAGGGGCTGTGTTGATACACACAGACCTCAGTCACCTTGAACAAAGTCCACCATGGATGACGGCAGTCTGCAAATCAGTCAGTGCACGTGACGGTTGATGTCTTGAGATGTTGGAAGGCTGGACTGCAGAGAATATGTGTCAAAGGACGAGTGGGCACTCTGAATGGAGGGGTGGTTTGTATTTCAGTAGCTACTGGGGGCATATGTTGGAGGAGATGAAAGTTTTGGTAAGGAGAAGATTGTACATGAATTGAACTGGATCCTTGGAAAGGACAAGAACACCAAGAGACCAGTTATAGAAACAGACAATTAGGAGGAGAAAGTAGAAATGAGAGAGGGTGCTGAATGTCAAGGGACATCTCTTCTGAAGACTCCGAAGGGAAGCAGAGTAGTGAGAATGCTATTCAGTAAACCAGGGATGGAAAGCAAGTGAAAGGAAGTGGGACAAAAGAAAGCAGCAGGCAAAAGGCAATCAAAAGCATTCAAAGGCAATGGAGAGTCATTTAACATGGAGACAGCCACACTCTCCTTGCTGCCCCATATCGTCCAATGAGGCTTTCATCTCCTGATAGATATCCCCTCCTCTGATCTGTTTCCACTAATCCAACCTGTATGTACAAAGTGATGTTACCTTCCAGTTGAGTAATATTCCTGATGATTCCTCATTGTCTGTAGGATGAACCTCAAAGTCCCTATCAGTGCTTCATGGATTGGTACTAGATTCTATCTCCAGCTTTATCTTTGCCATTCTCCCCTTTACTCCAGCCACACATGCATGAAATTTTATAGCTTTATATGATCTTCTGCCTTTTTGGAATGCTCTTCCCTTCTTGTATGCACAACTAGCTCCTACTTATCTTTCAATATCCAGCTAATAAGCTTCTCAGATATGTAAGGGATTATTGTAATTCACCTACTTAATGAAAGAGTCTTTTATTTTGCATCATTTCAGATCACGTCACCCAAATTACTGCCTCCTGGTAGCGATTTCATGGCTAATACACATAATGTGACTGAATTCATTTTTCTGGGACTTTCTCCTAATCAGGAGGTGCAGACTGTTTGTTTTGTGCTATTTCTGCTCTTGTACACAGCAATTGTCCTGGGGAATCTCCTCATTGTGCTCACGGTCATGACCAGCAGAAGTCTTGGTTCCCCCTTGTACTTCTTCCTCAGCTACCTGTCCTTCGTGGAGATCTGCTACTCCTCTACTTCAGCCCCCAAACTCATCTCAGATTTGCTGGCTGAAAGGAAAGCCATATCTCTGTGGGGCTGCATGACACAGCTTTTCTTCATCCACTTCTTTGGTGGCACTGAGGTGTTCCTGCTCACAGTGATGGCGTATGACCGCTATGTGGCCATCTGCAGACCTCTCAACTACACCACCATCATGAACCGACAGGTTTGTGCTATGTTGGTGGGAGCAGCCTGGGTGGGGGGCTTTGTGCATTCCTTTGCCCAAGCCCTTCTCATCTTCCGCCTGCCCTTCTGTGGCCCAAATGTGATCAACCACTATTTCTGCGATCTGCTTCCTCTGCTCGAACTTGCCTGCTCTGACACCTTCCTCATTAGTCTGCTGATTGTTGCCAATGGGGGGACCATGGCTGTGATCAACTTTGTGGTCCTTTTATTCTCCTATGTGGTCATATTGCTCCATCTGAGGACTCGAAGCTCTGAGGGGCGGCGCAAGGCCCTCTCCACCTGTGGGTCCCATATCACTGTGGTTATGTTGTTCTTTGGGCCCTGCATCTTTATCTATCTGAGGCCTTCTACCACTCTGTCTGTGGACAAGATGGTGGCCGTGTTCTACACAGTGATCACTCCACTCCTCAACCCTGTCATCTACTCCTTGAGAAATGCAGAAATGAAGAAGGCCATGAAGAGGTTGTGGATCAGGACAATGAAACTAGATGAGAAATAGGGATGTCTTTGTGTTTGTCCTTGCATTTAGAATGACGCTTAGTCCCAACGGAAGGGTAGAGTGAGATAAAGGACAGCTCGGAGGACTTGTTACATCCAGAGTCATTCTAACTAGTTCCCTCCTTTAACAACTTCATTGTAATCACTTGTAAAATATTTTCTCTTATGGATGTACTAGTACTTAACTAGCCATTTTTCTGTTAGATCATTTCTAATTTTTTACTACTTTAAATAACACTGTGGTATTTGTGAATAGAAATCTTTAACTATACTTCTGATTTTTAGAAAGACCTCACTTGCGAGCCAGCCCTGATGGCCTAGAGGTTAAAGTTCATCAAACTCTGCTTTGGCAGCCCGGGTTCAGTTCCCAGGCACTGAATCACATCAGTTGTCTGTCATTAGCCATGCTGTGGCAGCCTCACATGGAAGAACCAGAAGAACTTACAACTGTACGCAACTATGTACTGGGGCTTTGGTGGGGGAAGGGAAGAAAAAAAATGAGGAAGACTGGCAACAGATGTTAGCTTAGAGCAAGTCTCCCCCATCCTACCAAAAGAAAAAAAACTCACTTGCTATAATAAATTTACTGCATTAAAAAGTATAACAACTTTTGATACAATTGCTAAATTGGTTCTCAGAACATTTGTAACAATTCACCTTCCTAGTGAAAGTGCTCTTGACCGAATGAACATTGTCATTAAAAATTTTCTTGGCTGGAATAAGAATTCTCATAGTCTCAAAGTATCTCCCTATAAGATACTTATTCATTGCAAGAGGAAAAGTGTAACTTTATAATGGAGAAATCTGAAAGACACTCCATTAAACAATTACTCAAAGTCAACATTATCAGTGTTGAGACTGGAGAGGCACACAATATCACTACTGTGGGATTCCTACCCCAAATACATAACCTGTGTCTAATCATGAAAAAACATCAGGCAACCCCAATTAAAGAAATTCTGCAAAATTACCAGCTTGCATCTTTGAAAGGACCAAGACAAAGAATGAAGAATTGTTCCAGATTAAACGTAGATCATAACTAAATGCAACCTGTGATCCCTGGTTGGATCCTGTACTTGATAAAGGTTATTAGCGGGCAAAAGCTCTGTAGATGAGACAATTGAATTGTATCAAAGTTAATTTCCTCTATTTGATAATTGTGCTGTGTGTGTCAGAGACTGTCCTTGAATTTAGGAATAAAGCATTAAAATATCTAGAGTTAAAAGAGCATTATGTAGGCAACTTTCAGATGTTTCAGAAACAATCCTATCTATTGAGAGAATAAATGATAAAGAAATATAAAAAATAAAATGATGAAATATGCCAAAATATTAATATTAGGGGGATTTGGATTAAGGGTATACAGGAATTCTTAGTATTATGATTGCAACTTTTTTTGTGAGTCAGAAATTATTTAAAAATATAATTAAAACATTTTGAAAATTTGATAGGCATCTTGTTATGTTTTAACTTGCAATTTTTTGTTGTGAGGAAGGATGTTTTAATATTTAATTCACTTTTAGTCTTATATACAATGTTTTCAATGTTTAAAAGCTTTACATTTTTTCTCCAGTTTTATTGAGATATAATTGACATATATCACTGTATAAGTTTCTGCGCAGCATAACGATTTGACCTACACATATTGTGAATTGATTACCAACAATAAATTTAGTTAGCATCCATAATCTCATATAGATACAAAAAGAAAGAATAGAGAAAAATAGTTTTTTAAAATTTGTTATGAGAACACTTAGGATCTATTCTCTTAACAACTTTCAAATATATCATACAGCAATGTTAACTATAGTCATCGTGTTGTACATTACATCCCTAGTACTAATTTGTCTTATAATTGGAAGTTTGTGCCTTTTGACCAGCTTCATCCAATTACATCCCCTGCCTCCCGTCTCCCTACCTTCGGTAACCACAAATCTGATCTCTTTTTCTATGCTTTTTTTTTCTTTAGATCACATGTATAAGTGAGATTATACATGCAATATTTGTCTTTCTCTGTCTGACTCATTTTAGTTAGTATAATGTCCTCAGGTTCTATTCATGTTGCTACGAATGGCAAGATTTCCTTTTTTATGGCTGAATAATATTTCTGTGTGTGTGTGTGTGTGTGTGTGTGTACATACACATATATCACAACTTCTTTACCCATTCATTTGTTGATGGACACTTAGATTGTTTTCAAGTCTTGGCTATTGTGAATAATGCTGCTATGAACATGGGGGTGAAGCTATCTCTTTAACACAGTGTTTTCATTTTCTTCAGATATGTTCCCAGAAGTGGAATTGCTGGATCAAATAGCAGTTCTATTTTTAATTTGAGGTGCCTCCATATTGTTTCCCATAGTGGCTGTATCAATTTATAATCCCACCAACAGGGCACAAGGGTTCCATTTTCTCCACGTCCTCACCAGCATTTGATATCTCTTGTTTTTTTGATGATAGCTGTTCTAACAGGGGTGAGGTGCTAACTCATTGTGGTGTGGATTTGCATTTCCTTATGATTAGTGACGTTGAGCACCTTTTCATGTACCTGTTGTCCAGCTGTATGTATTCTTTGGAAAAATTTTTATTCAAGTCCTTTGTCCATTTTTAAATTGGATTGTTTGTTTCTTTGCTACTGAGTTACATGAGTTCTTTATATATTTTGGATACTAAGCCCTTATCAGGTATATGGTTTGCAAATATTTTTTCTCCATGCTGTATGTTGTCTTTTTATTTTGTTGATCATTTCTTTTGCTATGCAGAAGGTTTTTAATTTGATGTAGTCCCACTTGTTTATTTTTGATTTTGTTGTTTATGCTTTAGGTTTTAGATCCAAACAATCATTGCCAAGATCCATATCAAAGATATTTTTTCTATGCATTTTTTTCTGAGTTTTATTGTTCCCAGTCCTACATTTAAGCCTTTAATCCATTTTGAATTAATTTTTGTGAATGGTGTAAGATAGGGTTCTGGTTTCATTGTTTTACTCTTTTTTTGACATACAAAAATCTTTGCTTTTTATGTAGTTAATTATCATTATTTTTTATGACCTAGAATAGCCAGGTGCGCGCTATTTCTTGTTATGGAAGCTTTATGGAATGTTTTAATATCTGGAAGGTTAGTCCCTTTTTGTTTCTCTTCTTTTTCAAAGTTCTCTTGGGTATTGTTTCTCCATATGAACTTGAGAATTAGTTTTACTTCTCTTCCAGCTGCACATCCCCCCAAAATAAAATGTTATTATTTGATAGATATCATATTGCATTTAAAAATGTATATAGAAAGAATCAATATCTTATTGATGTGAATCTTCCCATCCGAAATCATGCTTTATCTTTCCATTTGCTGACATCTTTTGTTTTTTCAGTAGTTTTAAAGTTTCAAACTGTATTTTAAAAATATGTTCTTTTATTTTCCAGCTTCATTGAGGTATAGTTGACAGATAACATTGTGTAAGTCTAACTTGTACAACATGATGATATTATGCAAGAAAATATTGCAAAATGATTACCACAATAGGGTTAGTTAACACCTCCATCTTTTCACATAATTATCTTTTTTTGTGAGAACATTTGAGATCTCCTCTGTTAGCAAGTTTCAAGTATATAATACAATGTTATTAACTATGTCACCATGTCTACATTAGACCCACAGAGCTTATTCATATTATAACTGAAACTTTTTACCCTTTGACTAACATCTCCCCATTTCTCTCTTTCCCAGGCACCTAGCAATCACCAATTTACTCTCTATTTCTATGAGTTCCAATAATGCACAGATTGTTCTCTTGATAGTGTCCACTGGTTCACATAGGCTTTCTTCACTCTTTTTTCATTCTTTTTTCTTTGTTTTCCTCTGACTGGATAATTTCAAACATCCTGTCTTTTACTTCATGGATTCAGTGTTCTGTTTGATCCATGCTGTTGTTGATGATCTCTATTGAATTTTTCATTTCATTTATTGTATTCTTCAGTTCCAGAATTTCTTTGGTTCTTTTCCATAACTTTTATCTTTGTTAAACCACTTATTTTGTTTGTGTATTGTCTTCCTGATTTTGTTTGTCTTTCTGTGTTTTTTTTTTGCAACTTACTGAGATTCCTTAAAACAGCTATTTTGGACTCTTGATTGGGTAAATAACAGATGTCCACGTCTCTGGGGTTTGTTTTTGGAAAATTACTGTGCTCTTTTGGTGTGGTCATGTTTTCTTGACGTTTCCTGTTTCTTGAAGTCTTGTGTTGTTGTCTTCACATTTGACGTTACAGTCATTTCCTCTAGGTTTTACTGACTGAACTTGGTCAGTATATAACTTCCATCAGCTCTGCTGCTAATTCTGAGGCTTTCTCACACCTTTTCTTTGGGTACACCTGCCCCACACTTCTTGTTCCACTTTTTTTTCACTAGAATATTTTTTAATCCTTATCCCCAGAGGTAGACCCATTTTATCAAATATTTGAAAGAGAAGCTTCCAGTTCTTATTGTTACAGTGACTCCTGATAGCAGATCTTGTCCTCTCCCACCTTCGTTACCCGCTAGTCCTTTCAAAAGGCCCACAAAGTGCATGGACAGTTAATTGTGCAGATGTTGCCCACAGCCATCACACCATGCTTACTTCTTGTTGTGTGCATGGCCTCCCTACTTACACACCAGTACATGTTACATGGTGGCCAGAGATACATTTACAGTGTGCATGTGAGGCCCAGCCTGGGCTGCATCTTTGGACAAGGTCTGCTGCTTGGTCCCAAGGTCCCAGGGTCTGGGGATCCCAAGGCTACTCTCAGCCAGCCCTCTTGTCTCAGTGTTCAATGTACAAGATAGGGATTTGTGGTCCAGGAGAGTGAACCTAATCTTGTTCATGTACTGCCTCAGCCAGAAGTTGCTTACCTGATGTCCTTCAAGCCTCCCATGAGGTCTTCATGCAATGCCGTGTGTATTTCTGCAGGCAGAGAGTGGGCTTTGGTCTGGGTGGCTAAGAGATTCTTTGCTTTATAGAGGCTGAGGCTCAAGATCTGCCCATTCAAGTTATCATTCTGATTCTGCAGCTTAACTATTCTTGAGCTTGTACGCCTTCCCTCAATTCTGCAAAGCCAGTCTGTGTGCTGATAGCCTCCCTTTTGCGTTTTGTGGTTTCTTCCAGTCAGGCCTGCAGATTCAGAGCAACTTTCTGCTCATGGTCACTAGCCATCTGGAAAAGCTTGCTCTCGCCACCACCAGGAGCATGCAAGAGCTAGCCATGGGGAGTGGGGATGTGTGTCAGTGAGGCACTCAAAGCTCTGGGGGTGACTGTAGGCACTATGTCATCATTTGCAGGGATCCATAGGCAAGTAGTCCCCAGCGACTTGTGGATGGGGATCCTGATGGAGTCCGAGCTGTGGTTTGTAGGATCCACACAAAGATATGTTCCCTCATGAGCCCTGGCTGCTCGTCTTCCAGCTGCTCATACCCCCTCAGTCCTGCAGCTCACAACTCAGTATTCTCATAGGGTGAGAGAGAAATGGGCCGCTTTGGCAGGTTCCTGCATAGAGAGGCTGGGTGCTCACTCATATGCTCTCACTTTCCCCTGTTGGGCCGAGAAGTGCTCTCTTGGTGCTGAACTCTGCCATGTTGGGGAGTTCCTCTTATCTTCTCCAATGTGTCCCATCTTGGAGATTTTTTGTTCCAAGCTTCTGCTGTAACTTCTCCACTGGACTCACGGACTTCCAAAAAGGCTCTCTCATCCATGGGTGAGTTTGTAAATGAGTGTTCTCCCTGGGATCTGGGATCACAGCTGAGAGGGCCTGGAGTCAATTCATGGGTCACTTCAGGGTTCACAGTTGGGCGTACATTCTGTATGCCTATTGCATGATGCATATGTGGGTGAGATTCCTCCAAGGTCCCCTGATGTGTAGTGCTAGTGACCAAACTGAAGCCAAATGGGCTGTAGCCAAGACCTTTGGGATATGGAGCTGTTTCCAGTTCTGTAGCCAGGACCACAGTCAGTGAGTCAGCTGCCCAGGTGCAGGCCTGTCTTCTTAAAATGACTGTTCTCCTTCTTGGACTGCACTGGGATTTCACACTCTCCTACCTGGATCCCACATCTCCTGCAAAGGTAATTTTGTCTGTGGAAAGATGTCAAATTATTGTTGTTGACAAAGGATATGAAAGGTGGACAACTTATTCTGCTAGGTTGCTTATGTCAGTCTCAAAGTTTTTGTATGTAAGTCGTATACATTTTATGCTAAATTTGATCTGTCTATGTATGATAGGGAACTGATCGTGTTCTGTAAGTATGAAAGCTACTGATTCTACATACTATTATTTTTGCTGCACATATATACATTTCCATGCAAATAAGCACACAATTCCATACAGTAAACTCACTTGAGTCTCCACTCTGACCTTTGGCATTGTAATGAGCACCTGTCATTAAAAGAGCCATTCCAAACCAGACGCAATGACTTTCTTCAGATGCCAATCTTCTAGTTAGATCAGGCAACATCATCCCCAATTGGGCTCATGGACCAAAGAGAGCCTTACTTGAAAGGATTCAGGTGATAATGCTTGTTGGATTGCTTTTGTAATCTTATTGTGGAAAATTTAAACATATATCACAGTAGATAATATAGTGTAATGAATTCTTTGTATCCATCATCCACATTCAACAGTTATCAACTCATGGCAAAGCTTGTTTCACTTATGTATCTGTTCGCACCACCCCTTGCCTCCCATATCGTTTTAAAGAAAATCTCCAGCATCATGTAATTTCTTTTGTAAATGTTTCCGAATACATCTGTAAAAGATAATGGCTCTTTTTAAATTTAGCCATAATAGCATTATCACATCTAGTGGTGAATTAAACCTATTTCATTATGAAATGTCCCATTTATAGTAATTTTTTGCTTTAAATATATTTCATCTGATTTTTATTACTTCATGAGTTGTCTCTGAGTTTGGATGGTACACCTTTTGTATTTTTTAACCTTCAACTTTTACGTATCCTTGTGTTTTTTGTTAATAGCATATGTTTGGATTTCTTTTATAGCATTTTGGTTTATTAATTAGAGAGCTCATTCCTTTTTCATTGGATGTAATAACTGATATAATTGCATCTAAATCTACAATATTACCAAACACATTCTATTTGTTTCACCTGTTTTTATCTATTTTTTATTTAATATTTTTGAAGCCAGAAATTTTTCTATTTAAAAATTTTTAAGAGATTTTAAAAAGGCTCAAAGGTCCAAAGATATTTGGGCTTAATGTAAGATTATACTGAGGTGGTATCTGTTGGTTTCTCCTCTGCTAAAACCTCAATTTGATCCAGGTTAATTACGTGCCTTGATAATTCTTCCATTTGGGTACTGGTGATTTCCTCTGGCTCCTGACACCTTTCATAAAAGGTCATCAGTCCATGAGCAATTAAAAAAGCAATACCAGAAGCAATCACAAAACGTTTGCAGATTCTTTTTGGACATCTGCTCATTCAGATTCTGCGTGAACATATATTGAAACACATATGTCTTTTCCCTTCTTTGACTTCCCACAGCATTCAGCTGGGGTCCTTCAAAGACTTTTTTTTTACCTCCATTTCAGTGTTTATCACTCACCTTCTGTTGTCACTCTCTTGAGAATATGGTTTGAATCTTACTCATCGTTGTATCTTACTCTTAATGACATACAATGAAACTCAAATATTTGGTCAATTAAATTTCTGGAAGTCATTAGTACTTCAGATTGTAAGCGAACAGTGGCTTTTATGTCTCTATTTTCATCTCAATTACCCAAATTATATACCAATGTTACACCACCTAAGACAAACCAATAATCACTCCCGATACTGTTTATGGGCATAATATTTATATACAAGGAAGGAACATGTGTGTCTGTGTGTATACTTTACAATTAACCAAGATATTTCATATATTTTTATCTCATTTGATTCTAAAACAATTTGGTGAGGTGGGTATGAGTTCCTGTTTAACAGATGAAGAGACAGAAGCTTTGGGAGGTCATTGTCTTGATCACGGTCACACAGTTAGTAACTCACAGAGCCTGAGTTCACACTCAATTTGTCTGATTTCTAAGTCCTTGATCTCTCTGCCCATTCCTCTGTTCCCTTTAAAGATCACTGAACATAAGTACATCTAAGTCTCTGAATTCCAAATCTGAGGGCTGATAATCTCCTTATTGTCAGGTAATTCCCTCTGTAATGACTTCAGTATAATTAAGTGTTTCTTAAAAAACATAGCATGAATTCCTTTATGGGTGTTCACAGGTATTCCTGGGTACACAGAAAACCAGTGTCTGTGATGCCAGATCTGAAAGTGGAGAGTACGAAAGCAGGATGATATGATGTTTCTGTCAGTTCTGGCTCCTTTTCTCATGGAGCCCAACCCTGATCATTGAGCTGTGAGAACTACCTAATGCATGGGATCAAAACTCAATGTGTTGGCCAAGAAGAGTTTTTTTCCTAGGGAAATAATGCTGAAAAAGGCAGCATTCTTGAGAATACCATGGAAATCAAAAAATGGGAAATAAGAGTCAAAAGATTAATATGAATTGAGCACCCCTCAATAAATTTCCTAAAATTACATGTAAGGAGAGTGCCGCCCTGTAGGTGGGACAATGCTCACTTTGCAGTTGAGGAAACTGCAGGTCAAGGACTTTCCAAAGACCTTGATGTTTTTTGTATACCGGTTGTTTGTGAACTATGATTCAGAGCCCAGAATTCTGCAGGTGCCTCAGGGACTGGAACAGGAGCACAGCGGGAGAGGATAGGAGGTAGCCAAACAGGCACGTGTGGGATTTCAATTTTTAAAATTATCTCTTTTTTAAAACATCTGTTTTATATAAAATTTATGTTGACAAAAGGTAATCATGCCCTTAAAAATTTTAAAAACCACTCATATGCTTGCTTACGATTCTTTCTTGTTTGGTCGTAGCTAGGTCTTCTGTGGCTTGGTTATGGAGTGGCAGACTTTATGAACTGACCTCCATTCTGAGAAGGGGAAGCAGAGCCAAGCCTTCTTCTAAAGTTCAAATCCAGAGAGTCAGGGCAAGAACTTCCTCAATGAGAGTGAAAGCATGCTTCAGAAAATGTAGCATGTCCAACCAGGACTTGGCCCAGTCTGAAACTGCCTGACCACTTGGGGAGAAAGAATTGCCCATCTCCCAGTCTACAGTGTTAAGGGAAAAAGGCTGAATAAAAAACTGTGTACATATCATTCAAAATTTGTAAGATATGTTTGCATAATTAAAAGGAAACAACTGAAAGAAATTCACCTTAATATTAATGATTTCTATGTCCTCATTATATTTTCTCTAATCAGTATTATGAACTTGAGCAAATCACTGTATCTCTCTGAGTTTCCCTTTCCTTATCTGCAAAATGGGGATAAGGGTAGTTAAGTGCATAATAGGAATGTTTTCAGTATTAAATAACATAAGGCATATATTATTTTATAATACGAATCACAAAAGTAAAATACAAATGATGATGATGATGGTGGTGATGATGATGATGAGTTTCTCTGGGAGAGTCTAGTGCAGAATAGAATCCCTTGAATGGAAGGGAAGGAGGCATAAATCTTGACTTGGACCACCCAAACTTGCTGTTGCCCCTTTATCCGTAGAGAGATTGGCTTTATGAGCAAGTGGCTGACCACCTTGCCCATTAGTTATCCCAAGTTTTATGATTCTTTGTACTTGAAGTTTAACAAAAGTGTTTTGAAATGAATAGAAATGAAAAATAACCTTGGAAATAAATCCTATGGCATTGCCCTTGTAAACCAACCTTCCACCTGAGTCTGATGTGCAGCCGCTGAGATCTAACAAGGCTTGATATTTACTGAGCACCTACTAAGTGCCAGGCACTGTGATAAATACCTTTACATTATTTCACGGTGGCCATCCTAGGTGATATACATTATTATCTTCATCTTACATAGGAGAAAACGGCTTCTCAGAGGACAAGTAAGTTGCACAACATGATTCAGCTGGGGAGCGGCAGAGCTGGGATTCAGTCCCACAGAATCTGCCTCCAGCACCTGAGGTCTTGCTGTCTGTGATGTTGCCTCTCAGAGCAGTTTTCAGATGACAGCCCAAACATCAACTGTGCAATCCCTGCAGGCATTTGATCTTACATCAGAATGTCCTGGTTGGTTCTTTTTGAAGTGTTATAAAAAGACCAGAGAGAAACAATGGGCATGCTTTATACTTATTGTAAGACTCAAAAAAACAAAATATGGTATAATTTCTTTTTTATGAAATAATGGTTAAGTTATTTACCTGCTACTAAAGGCTTTTTTGGGGTTTTCACAATAATTGTATTCCTCAATTAGAGGAAGTGGCTGCCAATTTCCAGCATTATCTCTCTTCTCTATCATGGGGGTAAATATAACCATCTGATCAAACCATTTTCAGAATTTTAGAAGGAGATAGAAGAAGAATTTTTCTGTAAAGTACATATATTCTACTGGGAATTTCTGGGAGAGAGAGATGCTTAATAAGACTGGGCAGAATGTCCTCGGAGATGACAATTATTTCCGCCTCTATCATTGTCATTGCTTATTGTTCTTTCAGTCGCGCACGCCTTAATTTGGTCCCTCTGAGTGTAAACACTTTGTGCCAACCTCAGTGAGTCCGTGCCCCAGACTTTTCTATTCCTCCTCTCCCTCCTCTGGTAACTGTTTACCAGGATCCTAAGTCTTCTGGAGATGAAGGGACTAGAGCTTATCTAAGTCCTTATAAAATATGATGGAGGATCCTCTTTACTGTTCTGCTATTAGCAAATGTAATTTGCCTTGCTTTTTTGCAACCACAATAACAAAATGGTTGTGATAAAAACAATGCTCAAACACAGTCCTGTGGGATTTTACTTCCTTTGTCCCTACTCTCTACCAACCTGCCCTTGACAATGAATCATTAATCACCATCCACCATCCTCAAGTTATTGCTGATGTACTCATGGTAGAACTTACTGCAGTTATCCAAGATTATGTACATTGATTAATTGTAATTGATTAATCTACGTACATTGATTAATGTACATGGAAGAGAAGGCCTTCAGCCCAGCTTCCTAATGTCAACATGTCTCTCTTTTTAAGGAAAATCTCATTTTATCCTTACAACAGCCCTGTTGGGAAAGGCAGTTGATATGGTGCTAGGCACTTAGAGAGCAGTGAACAATCCTTATTGAATTTAACGCAATTTTTATCTTGTAATAATTTATTCACAAAGTTACTTAGACTCTGAGACATTTGTTTCTGCATTCACTAATTCATTCGTATGGTCATTCGTTCGACATACTTTCATTATTTTCCCTGGTCTTTCTCTGGTCTGTCTGTGTTGTGACACTATTACATGTTCCAGGGAAGACATTTGCAAGGAGTCTCATAGTTTCCAGATAACAAAATGCTTTCCACATACGATATTTAGCTGTGGCATAAAGGAGGAGTTATGGGTATAAGTTATGACAACGTGTGACTGAGAATATGACTGTGAGATTTAGATCCTGCCTATGTAAAATGAGAAAATAAAATGCATTTCTACAGGTAGTTGAGTTGATTTGAGATAATATAAGCAAGGGGCTTAGCCTGTATCTGGCACATATTAGTGTCAGTAAATATTAGCTCAATGAAATAAGATTATGAGCAATTGTAAAGTCCTATACATGTATGGGCTGTTGCCTTTAGTTTTGACCTCATAACTATCATTCATTCATTCAATCAACAAATATTGATTGAGCACCTGCAATCTTCCAGTCAATGTTTTGGGCACTTGTTACATTAGAGAACAAAATAGACAATGGACTCTGCCTCATGGAGATCATATTCTAGTGGTGGGATAAACAAGAAAATGTAAATATAATAAATAAATTATATAATATGTTTGAAAGCAATATGTGTTATGGAAAGAAGAAAAAGCAGAGGAGGGTAAGGAGTGCTGGGCTTGCTGAGAGGTTGCAATTTTAAATAAGGTGATCAAATAGCTTCCTGGAGAAAGTGTTATTTGCACAAAGACTTCAGGGAGGTGAGGGAGCTAGCCAATAGATATCCAGGGGAAGAATGTTCTGGGTAGAAGTCACAACCAATTCCCAGATCTCAAGATGGCAGCATGTGTGATATATTTGCTGAATATTAAGGAGGCCAATGTACTTGTAAAGGAGGGAACAAGGGGAAGAGTGGGAGGAGAGGAGGTTAGAGAGGCAATGAGGACCAGATCATGTAGGGCCCTATGCATCATGGCAAAGGTCTGGATTTTACTCTGGATGGAGTGGGCATCCACTGCGGGGCTTCCAGGGAACACTGTAGCTGTTGTGATGAGGTTAGACCCGGGGTAGTGTATGTGGTAGGAGGAGAATTAGGGACACCAGTTAGGAAGTAAGGGACAGATGATTGTTGCTCAGAACGGAGTAGAAGCTGTAGAGGTGGTGAGAGTAGATTCTCTTTACACTGTGAAGGTAAAGACAAAAGGAATTCTTAACTGATTAGAAGTGAGATGTGAGACAAAGAGGAACCAAGGATGACTCCATGATTTTTTAGCGTGGGCATTCAGCAAGTCAGAGTTGCCCTCAACTGAGATAGAAGGCTGCCAGAAGAATATGTTTTAGGTGAAAGATTACGAGTTTATTTTTGCACATATTGATGTAGACCAGGCAGGTATTTATTCATTCCTTTATTTGACAAACATTTGGTGAATGCATACTATGTGCTAGATATTAAACATTACCTTGACGCAAGTGGTCAGGAGTCTTGCTATCAAGCAACTCACAGCTTAGTGAGGAGAGAAGACATGTAAATAAACAATTACATAACAATGTCACAAACATCATATTGATGGTGAATAGCCAGGGGAAATGGACCACAGAGGATTGACTGATATGCTTATCTTCTGAAACTTTGAAACTGAGGTTCTGAAAAGTTAATTGATTTGCCATAATTCATAGTATATAGCACAGTTGGGACCTAAATACAATTTTTATGACTCCATAGATTTGGGGAACTTTCTTATGTCATGTAACTTGTGTCCTTGCAGAGCTAACTACTTTGTCGGTGTTTATGGCAGAGAATCCATGTGCACTAAGGACAAGGTGACTGAGTTTGTGTTCTTCGGCCTTTTCTAGAGGTGAGAGATACAGCATGTGTGCTTCATGATCTTCTCCCTCTTCCACATGCTCACTGTCCTGGGGAAGCTTCTGGTCATCACCATCATCAATTCTAGCAACACCCTGAATGTTCCCATGTGTTTCTTCCTCAACCACTTGTCTTTCGCTTACATGTGCTATCCATCTGCTACCACACCCAAGATGATCACTGACAGTTCAGTGGAGTGCAAGACCATCTCCTTCAATGGCTGCATGACCCAGCTCTTTTCTGCTCACTTCTTTGGTGGCCTTCCTCCTCAGAGCTATGGCCTATGACCGCTAAATGACCATCTGTAAGTCCCTGTACTACACAAGCGTCATGGATTGGTGGAAGCGTGGCCCACTGTTGAGGGCCTCCTGTGTGACTGGCTTCCTGCATTCTGTCCTGCAGATCCTCCTCAGGATCTAGCTGCCTTTTTGTGGGCCCAATGAGATCAACTTCTTCTGTGATGTTCACCCCTGCTGAAGCTGGCCTGTGTGGACATTTATATGGTGGGTCTTGCCTGGGGCGAGCTGAAGACGTCCATGAGACATTGGCCCCAACCTTGCTGTACACCCTTGACCCCTCATTCCCCACAGGTTCCAAGTGGGGCCAGTGAAGATGTCCATGAGGGATATGTCTTGGATTTTCTGCCACCTCCGATTCCTCTTCCTCTCTGCCATCTCTTCTTCCTAAGACAGGTCCAGAGACCAAACTCTCTACCTGGGTATGGGTAACTCTGATTTGGCTAGGACACTGCTAGATAATAAAGTCCTTTGAAAAATATAAAGGAAAAGATTCTTTGACTAAGTGACTTATTAAAGAAACTCTCCTGGGAAATGATAAGGGAGTAAAGGAAGTAGGACTGGGAGGAAGAGAAATCTAAACAAAGATGCAAATTCAGGTAAATTCTAGCCAAGGGCCACTTCAGATTGATTTTGCATAACTCCAGAGTGTAATTTGTGCCTGGAGTTTTTATTTGAAGCAAGGGAGTGAAGCTGTCATACTCACACATCATTTAGACATTAGCTAAGGGCTTCTCTAGGGTTGGCTTGGGATGTAAATTCCCAGCCACTTTTGTCTATCCGTTAATATAGGGAAAATGGGTTCCAGTAGCCCAAGGGCAGCATGTGTTAGTTGTTGGCAGTGAAAACACGTGAAAGTCATAGGGAGAAAAAAAGGAAGGAGAGAAAGTGGTATGGACAGGGATATGGACAGTCCTTGACATTCTCTGCCATACTCTCCTTTTATTTTAGTGTTCTTTAATGCTTTAAATCAAGTTGACAAATTTCTGCATCCAACTTCTTTGATTAAATTTATTCTTAGGAATCTTATGCTTTTGTTGCTGTTGTAAATAGTGTCCTAAAAATTGCATCTTCTAAACTGTGTCATATAGAAATGCAATAATTTTTTATCATTAATTGTATAGCCAGTCATATTTCTAAACTCTTATTATTGCTAATAATTTTTCTGTAAACACTTTTGGGTTTTTAAGTAAACAACCATATCATCGGTGACTGCTGTTGATATTGTATCTTCTTCTTTCTTCACTTTTTTTTTACATCTCTGGGTAGGAATTCTAGCACAATGTCAAATATAAGCCAATGGAATGTTTTTAACTTTCCCCATTAAGAATGGTGTTTTATATAGATTTTGGGTAGACGTAGTTTTGCAGATTAAGAAAGTTCTTTCTATTCTTAATTTATTAATAATTCTTATGGAAATTGATTATTATTTTCCTTTAAAAATTGCCCAAACCAACAATTTTATGATGAGATTTATAAATGCATTAGGAATGAAAAATTAAATATAAAACAACAGTGAGATATGACTTACATCTAGCACACTAGACAAAAAGCACACTTTCTGAGAATATTTTAGACTACTGGTTCAATTATTTTAGTAGGTTTAGGACTATCAAGGCTTTCTATTTCTTTTTGAGTCAATTTTAGTAAAAGATTGTATATGTACATTGTAGTCTATTTCATCAAGGGTTTTGAATTCATGAAATATATGCACATTTTAACTTTAGTGGTGGGGAGAGGGCTCCTTGGAGGTCTACCCTTACACTTGAGAGACCAGCAATGACTCAACGAATGTGCTCTATTCAGAGTCTGCTTGTTATGCATTGAGAGGATTTCTCAGATAGCCTAGTCTCCTAGAATGCTCCTGTAGTGCCATGTTTAGTTTATAGACTGACACTGGAGACCTTAGTTGATGGTATCTGAGAACTGTCATACAGCTTGGAAAGTATTTGAGATATTCTGATAGAAAAATGGGAGCTCCACATTGTGGAGAAGTTAATGATGAACTAATTTCTTTGCTAAATTTTGGCGTATTGTAGTGAGCTGCAGTTCATGTGGCTCTCATTTAGTGGATTACATCATGTTATCTAGTTTAAACTAACCATCTTGAAATGGATAGAGGTGCAAAAAGTTTCTCACACATAATCCCCGGATTGAAAATAATACAATAATTCAAAAACACACACAGAGTCCCTTTTAGATGCTGATAAATCTCATCCCAAATATGTGTTTTGCCTGACAGTATAAAATATGAATCCATTAACATTAACAAGTTTTAAATTATTTTATTTCGTATTTCTCATTTTTTAAATTTTTTGATGTATTTAAAAATATGCCAAATACCTGTTACTTAAGCAGCACATGTAGATGATTTATAAGTGCGTGTATAAACCAAAACTTTTTTAGAATAGAGGTAGATTCAGAAGTTAAGAGATTACTGCTCTATTACCCTACCATGTATTTTCTTCCTCACACTAATGCAATGTTTATTTCTTTGCTTCTTTGCTTGTTTATTGTCTCTCCTCACCAGATTTTAAACCCCTTGAGGACAGGGACCCTCTTTGTCTGTCCACCATAGTATTCTCAGCACCTACCATAGTGTCTGGCACATAGTAACAGTTGCTAACATTTACTGAGCACATGCTAGTGCAAGGCAGTGTTCTAGGCTTGTTACATCATCTCTTTTTCTTTATTGAGGTAAAATTTACATAACATAAAATAGACCATTTAAAAGTGTGCAATAGAGTGAATTTGGTATATTCACATTGTTGTGCAACCACCACCATTATTTAGTTCCAAAATAATTCACCGCCCAAAAGGGAACCCCATAACCATTAAACAGTCACTGTCTATTCCCCACTTCCTTCAAGCCTAGGTAACCACTAATCTGCTTTCTCTCTGGCTTTATCTTTTCTGAATATTTCACATAAAAGGAATTATACATTGAGACCTTTTGTGTCTAGCTTCTTTCACTTAGCATAATGTTTTCAAGTTAAGTCTACATCGTATCATTACTTCATTTTATGGATGAATAATATTCAATTGCATAAATACGCTAAATTTAGTTTATTCAACCACCAGATGGTGACAATTTGGGCTCTTTCCACATTTTGGCTTTTGTGAATAGTGTTCTATGAACATTTGTGTACAAGTCCTTCTTTAAATATCTGTTTTCATTGCTCTTGTGTATACACCTAGGCATAGAATTGTTGGGTCATGTGGTAATTTTGTATTCAACTTTTTGAAAAACACCAAATTTTTTGCCACAGCAGTTGCACCATTTTATATTCTAATCAAGAATGTATAATGTCTCCAAATTCTTGCAAACACTTGTTAGTTTCCATCTTTGATTATAACCATTGCAGTGGGTGTGAAGTGGTATCTCATTGTGATTTTGATTTGCTTTTCCCTAATGACCCAGAAACCTGAACCAGGAGTAGGGGTTGCTGTTTCCTTGCTGCCACACTTCTAGGATGTGGGGTATGGTGGGCAGGCAATTGAAAACTCCACAGCACTCTCTTACTGCAAGGCAGCTTCCTTATACTTCTCCACGCCTTCCCCTGGTTGTTGTTATGTTTTGACTAGATACTAGAGTTCTGCAAAAGTTGGATCTGACAGTTTTTTTCCAGCTCATTCATTGTTCCTGGTGGGGGGTGGGTGGAGGCCTGGAATTCCCTACTCTACTATTTTCAATAATATTATTCTTTCATTGCCTCTTATAATCACCATAATTCCCTGAGGTAAATATCAATATTATCTTCATTTTATAGATGAGTAAACTGAGGCACAGAGAGGTTAAGTGACTGGCCCAAGATCAGAGAACCATAAATAGTGGAGCCTGATTCCAGCATAGAATCTTTACTGTGCTGAGGCTAGTAAGTGCTTGATAAATGTTTAAGGCATAGAATACAGCAGAATATGGAAGTTAAACTTTCCTCTTGTGTGTTAATGATTTGGACCCTGGTTTCAATTAGATCACAAGTCTACTGAAAGTCAGAAGCTTTATTTATTTTTTTATTATTTTTATTATTTTTGTTTTTTTATTAAGGTTGTGATAGTTAACAACCTTGTGAAATTACAGTTGTACATCATTATTAGTCATGTTGTAGGTACACCACTTCACCCCTAGTGCCCTCCCCCCACCCCTATTCCCCTGGTAACCACCGATCAGTTCTCTTTGTCCATATGTTAACTACCACCTATGAGTGGAGTCATACAGAGTTCATCTTTCTCTGTCTGGCTTATTTCACTCAACATAATACCCTCAAGGTCTATCTATGTTGTTGTGAATGGGACGACTTTGTCCTTTTTTATGGCTGAGTAGTATTCCATTGTATATATACACCATATCTTCTTTATCCAATCATCAGTTGCTGGGCACTTAGGTTGGTTCCATGACTTGGCTATTGTGAATAATGCTGCGATGAACATAAGGGTGCATGGAACTTTTGGAATTGCTGATTTCAGGTTCTTAGGATAGATACCCAGTAGTGGGATGGCTGGGTCATAAGGTATTTCCATTCTTAACTTTTTGAGGAATCTCTATACTGTTTTCCATAGTGGCTGCACCAGTTTGCATTCCCACCAACAGTGTATGAGGGTTCCCTTTTCTCCACAGCCTCTCCAACATTTGTCACTCTTGGTTTTGGATATTTTTGCCATTCTAACAGGTGTAAGGTGATATCTTAGTATAGTTTTGATTTGCATTTCCCTGATGATTAGTGATGATGAACATCTTTTCATGTGTCTATTGGCCATCTGTATATCTTCTTTGGAGAATGTCTGTTCATGTACCCTGCCCATTTTGCAATTGGGTTATTTGATTTTTTATTGTTGAGTTGTGTGAGTTCTTTGTATATTATGGAGATTAACCCTTTGTTGGATAAATAACTTGTAAATATTTTTTCCCAATTAGTGGGCTGTTTTTTTGTTTCAATCCTGTTTTCCCTTGCCTTGAAGAAGTTCTTTAGTCTGATGAAGTCCCATTTGTTTATTCTTTCTATTGTTTCCCTCATGTGAGGGGTTACGGTGTCCGAAAAGATTCTTTTGAAGCTGATGTCAAAGAGCGTGCTGCCAATAGTCTCTTCTAGAAGACTTATTGTTTCAGGCCTAATCTTTAGGTCTTTGATTCATTTTGAGTTTATTTTAGTAAATGGTGAAAAAGAAAGGTTGATTTTCATTCTTTTACATGTGGCTGTCCAGTTTTCCCAGCACCATTTATTGAAGAGACTTTCTTTCCTCCATTGTAGGCCCTCAGCTCCTTTGTCAAAGCTTAGCTGTCCATAGATGTGTGGTTTTATTTCTGGGCTTTCAATTCTGTTCCATTGATCTGTGCATCTGTTTTTGTACCAGAACCATGCTGTTTTGATTACTGTAGCTTTGTAGTATGTTTTGAAGTCAGGGATTGTGATGCCTCCAGCTTTGCTCATCTTTCTCAGGATTGCTTTAGCAATTCCTGGTCTTTTGTTGCCCCATATGAATTTTAGGATTCTTTGTTCAATTTCCATAAAGAATGACATTGGAATTCTGATTGGGATAGCATTGAATCTGTAGATTGCTTTAGGTAGTGTGGACATTTTAACTATGTTTATTCTTCCAATCTATGTGCATGGAATGATTTCCATCTCTTTATGTCATCGTCGATTTCTTTCAAGAAGGTCTTGTAGTTTTTGTTGTATAGATCTTTAACTTCCTTGGTTAAATTTATCCCAAGGTATTTTATTCTTTTTGTTGTGATCGTGAATGGGATTGAGTTCTTGAGATCTTTTTCTGTTAGTTCATTGTTAGCACATAGAAATGCTACTGATTTATGTATGTTGATTTTATACCCTGAAACTTTGCTGTAGTTGTTGATTGTTTCTAATAGTTTTTCTATGGATTCTTTGGGGTTTTCTATATATGAGATCATGTCGACTGCAAACAGCGAGAGTTTTACTTCTTCATTGTCTATTTGGATTCCTTTTATTTCTTTTCCTGCCGAATTGCTCTGGCCAAAACCTCCAGTACTATGTTGAATAGGAGTGGTGAAAGTGGGCACCCTTGTCTTGTTCCTGTTCTGAGAGGGATGGGTTTCAGTTTTTGTCTGTTGAGTATGATGTTGGCTGTGGGTTTGTCATATTTGGCCTTTATTATGTTGAGGTGCTTTCCTTCTATACCTATTTTATTGAGAGTTTTTATCATAAATGGATGTTGGATCTTGTCGAATGCTTTCTCTGTGTCTATTGAGATGATCATGTGGTTTTTGTTTCTCATTTTGTTAATGTAGTGAATCACGTTGATTGACTTGCGGATGTTGAACCATCCCCATGTCCCTGGTATAAATCCCGCTTGATCATGGTGTATAATCTTTTTGATATATTGCTGTATTCAGGTTGCCAAAATTTTGTTGAGGATTTTTGCATCTATGTTCATCAGTAATATTGGCCTGTAGTTTTCCTTCTTTGTCTTGTCCTTGTCAGGTTTGGGGATCAGGGTGATATTGGCTTCATAGAATGTATTAGGGAGTGCTCCATCTTCCTCAATTTTCTGGAGTAGTTTGAGAAGCATAGGTATTAAATCTTCTTTGAATGTTTGGTAGAATTCTCCAGAGAAGCTGTCTGGTCCTGGACTCTTATTTTTGGGGAGGTTTTAGATTACTGTTTCTATTTCTTTACTTGTGATAGGTCTATTCAGATTCTCCATTTCTTCCTGATTCAGTTTGGGGAGGTTGTATGAGTCTAGGAATTTATCCATGTCTTCTAGGTTGTTCATATTGTTGGCATATAGTTTTTCATGGTATTCTCTTATGATCCTTTGTATTTCTTCAGTATCTGTTGTGATTTCGCCTCTCTCATTTCTAATTTTGTTTATTTGAGACTTTTTCCTTTTTTTTTTTAGTGAGTCTGGCTAAGGGTTTGTCAATTTTGTTAATTTTTTCAAAGAACCAACTCTTTGTTTCATTGAACCTTTCTACTGTCTCTTTTGTTTCAATATCATTTATTTCTGCCCTAATTTTTATTATTTCCCTCCTTGTACTGACATTGGGCTTTGTTTGTTCTTCTTTTTCCAGTTCCATTAGGTGTCGTTTGAAGTTGTTTATGTAAGATTTTTCTTGCTTATTGAGGTGAGCCTGTATTCCAATGAATTTCCCTCTTAGGACTGCCTTTGCTGTGTCCCAAATAATTTGGTACGGTGTGTTTTCATTTTCATTTGTCTCCAGATAATATTTGATTTCTTCTTTAGTTTCTTCAATAATCCATTGTTTGTTCAGTAGCATGTTGTTTAGTCTCCACATTTTTGGCCTTTTCCCAGCTTTATTCTTGTAGTTGATTTCTAGTTTCATAGCATTGTGATCAGAAAAGATGCTTGATATTATTTCAACCCTCTTGAACTTACTGATGCTTGCTTTGTTTCCCAAGATATGGTTTATCCTTGAGAATGTTCCATGTGCGCTTGAGAAGAATGTGTAACCTGCTGTTTTTGGATGAAGTGTCCTATATATATCTATTAGGTCCATCTGATCTAATTTTTCATTTAATTCTATAATTTCCTTGTTGATTTTCTGTCTGGATGATCTGTCCATTGGTGTTAATGGGGTGTTGAGGTCCCCTACTATTATTGTATTGTTGTTGATGTCTCCTTTTAGTTCTGTTAATAGTTTCTGTATGAATTTTGGTGCTCCTGTGTTAGGTGCATATATATTTATAAGTGTTATGTCATCTTGGTGGAGCATCCCTTTTAACATTATATTCTGCCCCTCTTTGTCTTTCTTTATCTGTTTTGCTTTGAAGTCTACTTTGTCTGATATAAGTATGGCAACACCTGCTTTCTTTTGTTCATTGTTAGCTTGGAGTATTGTCTTCCATCCCTTCACTTTGAGTCTGTGTTGTCTTTGGGGTTGAGGGGTGTTTTCTGGAGGCAGCATATTGTTGGATCTTGTTCTTTGATCCATCCTGCCACTCTGTGCCTTTTGATTGGAGAGTTCAATCCATTCATGTTTAGAGTGATTATTGAAACGTGGGGGCCTACTGTTGCCATTTTATCACTTGTTTTCTGGTTCTTTTGCATTTTGTCCTGATGGAGAGCTGTTACTTTGTGTTCTTCTCCTTCTGCTTATCTCCTTTGTTCTGGATTTTGTAACCCCTTTCCTTTTTGTGATTTTTTAGGAATGAGGTTCTTCCTGAGCATTTCTTGAAGAGGAGGTTTTGTGGCGATGAACTCCCTTAACTTTTGTTTATCTGGGAAAGTTTTATTTCTCCATCGTATTTGAAGGATATTTTCACTGGGTAGAGTATTCTTGGCTGCAGGTTTTTGTCCTTCAGAGTTTTGAATATTTCATTCCAATCACTTCTAGCCTGTAAGATCTCTCCTGAGAAATCTGCTGATAGCCTTATGGTCTTTCCTTTGTAAGTTATTTTCTTCTGCCTGGCTGCCCTTAGTATTTTCTCTTTGTCGTTGACTTTTGCTAGTTTCACTACTATATGCCTTGGAGTTGGTCTTCTTGCATTAATAAAGTTTGGAGATCTATTGGCTTCTGTCACATGAAGTCCATCTCTCTTCCCAAGTTTGGAAAGTTCTCAGCTATTATTTCTTTGAACAGGCCTTCTGCCCCCTTCTCCTTCTCTTCTCCCTCTGGTATACCTATAATCCTTATGTTGCATCTCTTAATTGAGTCGGATAATTCTCAGAGAATTTCTTCATTTCTTTTTAGTCTTAGTTCTCTCTCCTCCTCTGTCTGCAGCGTTTCTATATTCCTATCCTCCAAATTGCTAATTCTGTCCTCCATATTATCGACCCTACTGTTCAGAGAGTCCAGATTTTTCTTAATCTCCTCCATTGTGTTCTTCATCTCCAGTATTTCTAATTGGTTCTTCTTTATAGTGTCAAGTTCTTTTGTGACATAGCTCCTGAACTCATTGAGTTGTCTATCTGAATTCTCTTTTAACTCATTGAGTTTTTTAATAATGGCAGTTTTGAAATCATTGTTGTTTAGGTTATAGATTTCATTGTCTTTGGGATTGTTTTCTGGGTGCTTATCATTTTCCTTCTGTTCTGGAGATTTAATATATTTTTTCATACTGCTTGATGGCGTGGATTTGTGCCTCCGCATAGAGATAGAGTTTAGTCACTGCTTCCACTTGTTGTGACTGGTGTATGTGTGGGGGCAGCTGTTTAGACTGCACCAACCAGGAACCCTGTCAGCTGTTACTGACTGGACCTGGACCCCTCCTCGTAGTCACAGTGGTCCTGTGGGGTCCCTCATCAGTTGTGGGGGCAATCGCAAGGGGACCTCAGGCTGCTGGTGCCTACTGTGGCAGCCCACTTGGACACGCTCCCTCCTTGTGGTCTGCAGTGGTGTTGTGGGCTTTCCCAGCAGCCAGGAGCAGGATCACCTATATTCGCAGCTTTGTCCCTGACAGAGCCCACCAGATCACGCTTGTCCACTATAGGTCCCAGCAGAGCTACGGGTATCTTCTGCAGTCTGTCGTTAGCTCACCTAGCTGTGCTACGTTTGCCCCAGGACCTTCCCACCTTGCAATTGCCAGTCGGGACCTCTCCACTAGTGCTGTGCAGAGGCTTTCACTGAGGCTGCTGTAGGAACCTGGGGTTCCCCCCTGGGCTATGTAGCCATTTCACCGGAGCTCTACGCTGCTCCACTCCACTCTCATGGGATCTCTGGGAGCCCCTTGCCTCGTCTGGGACACGGCCAGAGTCTGTGGGCCTGGTGGTGGCTGGTAAGCTGCTGCCTTGTGGGGAATTCTGCTGTAGGGAGGCTCCTGGTGTTCTGAATGCTGGGCGGGGCCTCCCTGCCAATGGCGAGCAGAGGCCCTCCCTGCTGGGGGGTGCGGGACACTTGAGCATCCCCCTGGGCTGCAGAGCCGGGTGCTGGAGCTCCACCCAGTCCCCAAGCATGTCCACAGGAAGTCCGGATGACCCCTGCACTGACACATGCAGGGCAGGAGACCGTGGGCCCAGCTGCAGCTGGCCGTCTGGTGCCATGCCAGGGAATCTGCTTGCCGGGAGCTTCCCTTTGTTTTAGTTTCTGGGTGGGGTCTCCCTGCTAATGGTGTGCAGAGGCTTTCCCTGCCAGGGGGGTGTGGGATCCCAGAGCCTCCCCCTGGGCCACAGAGCTGAGAGCTGGAGCTCCAACCATGTCCCCAAGCATGTCCACGAGAAGTCCAGGCACCGCCTGCACTGACCCATGTGCTGGAGACCATGGGCCCAGCAGCAGGTGGCGGTCTGGTGCCGTGCTGGGGAATCCACCCCCCGGGAGCTTCCCTTTGTCCTGGATTCTGGGCGGAGCCTCCCTGCTGATGTTGAGCAGACTTTCTCTGTGGGTGGGGTGGGTGCAGGACCCTGGAGCTTCCCCCTGGGCCACAGAACTGGGTGCTGGAGCTCCACCCAGTCCCCAGGCTCGTCCATGGGAAGTCCGGGCACCCCCTGCACCAATCCGTGCAGGGCTGGAGACCATGTGCCCAGTAGCCGCTGGCGGTTTGGTGCCGTGCTGGGGAATCCACCCGCTGGGAGCTTCCCTTTGTTTTGGATTCTGGGTGGAGCCTCCCAGTTAACGGCGAGCAGAGGCTTTCCCTACCAGGGAGGTGCTGGACCCCAGAGCCTCCCCCCGGGCCACAGAGCCAGGCACTGGAGCTCCAACCATGTCCCCAAGCATGTCCACGGGAAGCCCAGGTGCCCCCTGCACTGACCCATGTGCCGGAGACCGTGGGCCCAGCAGCAGCAGGCAGTCTGGTGCTGTGCCAGGGAATCCACTCACTGGGAGCTTTCTTTTATTCTGGTTTCTGGGAGGGGCCTCCCTGCTAATGGTGAGAAGATGCCTTCCCTGCTGGTGGGTGCGGGACCCTTGGGATTCCCCCTGGGCTTAGGTGTAATCGCAGGGGGCTTGGGTAGGGCTGTTGTCACCTGTTTCCACCATCGCTCCGCTGGTGAGTGCACACTTCTGCTCTTGGTGTGTGGTGATGCAATGGGGGAGTCCGCTGGAAGAGAGCCTCTTGCAGGAACTAGGCTGTCGGGGGTTGGGGGTCGGGGGTCAGAGAGATTTCACCTATTTCCACCTCCTCCCGGGAGGAAGTCCATCCGCCTTCCTGTATATAGTAGCACGAGTCTCTTAGGCGTCTTGAGATGCTATCTGGATATCCTTTGTTAATTGGTGAATGTCCAATTAGTTGTAGATTCGATGGGGGAGAGACAAAGAAGACCACTCACTCCGCCATCTTGGTCCCGCCTCGTCAGTCAGAAGCTTTTTGATTAGACTAATAAGCTTTGAAGGGAAAAGGGGAGGGAAAGAGGCTAACAAATGGGGAAATATTGTTCAAACAATGCAATGTGCTTATCAGATCATTTTATGTTTTTCTTCTGGGCATACAGACTGCATTTCCTAGCCCCCTTATATCCCTGTGAGTTCTTGTCACTAATGACTGGAAATGATGTACCCCAGTTTAGGTTTGGTGCATAAAATGTCCCCAGTAATCCTTAAAGTCTTTGGTCATTGATTAGCTGGGTGCTGATGACTCAGTAGATGATCCTGAAGCCCCAGGAGACTGGAGGCATCACAAGATGGAATGAACCTATATCTATGACTCACAGCTTAGTGAGGAGCTGCTCACAAGACCTGCCAGATGGGCCAAATCTTCATTGACCTTAGAATGAATGAGAAATAAACACTTTTATTGGGATTAAGCCAATGAGATTTTGGGCTCTTTTGTGTATAACAGCATCTCTAACCCATGTCAATTAATACAGGGGGCTAATAGATAGGGTTTCTAATGAATTTATCCAAGAAAATGAGAAATGGAATAAGTATGGATGGGGACATCTAGGAAGAGCTGGATGAATGGAACATTCTGAGGAGCACTAATCCTGGGATCAAAAGCTGTCCTGGGAAGAGCCCTTGCTGTGCTGTACCTTGGTACTGCACTGATCACCATCCTGGTTACCCTGTGGACAACTCCCCACAATGCCCCCAGCTACTTGGAGCCCAGAGGATGAACTCTGCACAGCTCCTGGTTAGTGATGGAGGAAGATCACAACTCTACTCAGGGGTGTTTCTGAACTGAGCAAACTTGTGACCCCTGAGCTGGATGAGTGGTTAGCGGAGCAGCACTGCATTACAAAATAAAAAAAATAAAAATATAAAAAAAAACGAATGTAAGATGGTAACAATCATATCTTATCTGCCTCGTATACAACATTTTGACAAACAAAGGTGTTAATGGATGAAAAAATCCTTTCAAAATTTAATGCATAAGTAAGAAAAAGCACAATTCTTGCTAATAACAGTCTTCAGTTCTAGGCTGTCTCTGGGTTCTGTTGTTGGAAGTACTGAGGAAGCTTCATGATCCCAAATTACATCCCCAAAATAAGTCATACCTACTCGATTGACCATGCCATGAGATAAGGAGCCACAGAGTGTGTGTGTGTGTGTGTGTGTGTGCGCGCGCGCGTGCGTTTTATTTGACCCTCCTTAATCCCAAATCCCACTGTGCACAATGCCCAGCTGAAAGGTGTCAGTTCCTCTTGGATGGGAAGGATGAATAGATAGACTGAGGGTCAAGGTTGTAGATCTTCTGTGATGAATTCCAGCTCTTGATTTCCACCATTTTCCCCGCTCTTCCATTAACTTTTCTCAGTTGCTATTTTCTTTTTGTTAAAATGAGAGGTTATATCTTTATAAGCTTTTAATGTCCTTGTCAGACTTTACATTCCATAATTTCAAGAAAAATTTAATAGGTTGCCTAGTATTTCATTTTTACAGTTCTCTTATGTACACGCTGGATAATAAATGACCAAAAGGAAGAGGAAATAGATGCATGAAGCAGGTGACACCATGAGATAGCATGCTAAAGTTTAGAGCCAAGACTTACAGAACAGCATTTGAGAGTAGGGATGCTGAAAAAGCCACAGAGGGAGGAGGGCCACTGGGTGCTCTGGGGAAGGTAGATAAGGTAGGTGAAGGGAAAATTTCAGAAGATTTTTGTATTCACACTTCAAAAAAATGACACGAGTCTTTCAACATACTAAGGGTGACGGCAGAATTCATCTTTAAGGTGAGTACTACTGTTTTTTAGGTGAACATTTTCCTAACCATTTGATTTTTAGAGAGGCAAGGTCCTAAGTCTCTGGAGAGAAGTTGGGCAAAGACGAGCTAAGCTGCTTTGCTTAGTAATATGTAATAAAATCTAAAACAATAAAAGTAAAATGGTGACTCTCATGAGTGGAGAAGTTGTAATTACTCTTTCCCACATCTAACTCTATTTTAATATGACTTGATTTTATTCGAGGAAGTGTTATTTGCTGATCTACTGAGCGTATGGGACTCTATCAGTATGAAAACTCATCAAGAAGGGACCAGGGTTGTAAAGACCATGATCAGAGATTTTAAAGCTCCTTTTCTGGATTAACACTGCAATATTTTCTTTCTTTTTGGAATAAAAAATATTCACTGGATCACTCATATCTGTTAGAATGCCAGAGTAGATTTTTGTTGTTGTTGTTGAGGAAGATTTTCCCTGAGCTAACATCTGTGCCAATCTTCCTTTATATTGTACACGGATCACTGCTGCAGCATGGCTGATGAGTGGTGTAGGTTTGCACCTGGGATCCGAACCTGTGAACCTGGGCCACCAAAGTGGTACATGCCAAACTTAACCACTATGCTGTGATGCTGGCCCTGTTTTTTTTTTTTAATTTTGTTTTTGTGTTTTACCCTAAGCTTCAGTCCTTTCTACAGCAAAGCCTAAAGGGCAGCTGAGGGTGAACACCTGTGCTTCTCCATCCAGGTTCTTAAAAGAGGACAGAATGCTCTTGGGTTCTTTGGATTGAATTCCCCAATGTAATTCATCTTTGGGCCTTGGGTCCTAGCTATGTATGTTGTGATTTAATGACATCTTGGCCCCTAAATCTCCTATTTACCCAAAGTGAGTATCCACTTTTGTTGGGTGGAATCTGTCTAACTGTTATCCCCAGCCTACCACAACTGACCAATTGGTACTTCAGGATCATTCATTTTCAAATCCCTGATGTGTATTCAAATGGCTTCAATTAAAATCCCATCTGGGCCACTTCCTGGTGGTGGGAAGCAAGCTTGAGTGTGCTGCTTATCCTCTCTTTGATACAATTTCTTCAGTGTAAAGATAGCACTCATCTTTTTAGGATTATTGTGGAGATTGAATGAGATAACATATGTAAAGAGCTTATCACAGAGCCTGAAATGGATTAACTATCAATACATGTTTGTTTTCACTCTAAGAAAAAATATCTCTATTCCTTTCCTGTTCTCTTTCTGACTCCTCCTCTCCAGAAGCTCTTGTTTGCAGGTAATGCTTCTGTTCCCACCATTCTTTTAGTGAGACTTTTCTCTGTCACCTAAGTCACAAAATTTTTCCACAACCAACCACAGAATAACATTTGATACTAAATCTTGGCTGGATGAATGAGGCTTTCCTGATTTAGAAGAAATTCTCTTGAAACTCCAACCTAAGGTTATAGTTTTCCTGGGTTGGTGGACTACCTAAAATGTGTCTCCTCATGACCAAGATACTGTGATACAACCAGGAGACTGAATTGCATGTTTGGAGCCCTAATGCATTGTCCTGATCTGTTAGCTTTTTCCTGTGCTTTAGGTTGATATGTCTGCAAAGAACGTGGAACATGGAAGATGAATTCTCTGAATGCTAAAGTTGTCGCTAGGTCCATTTTCTTCCCATCTACCAGGGGAAGGTATTTTTGAGCACACTAATTGTGGGTTGGCCTTCCAAATCTACAGTGAATCCAGGGAGCTGTGGATGAACTCCAACTTCATTTGGCTGAAAAATAATTTGAATGTGATATTCTCTTCATGGTTTTCTGTAGCTCATCTTTCAAGGTGCACGCAGAATGTTTAGAATCCTTCTTTCAGACTTGCAACTACTAAGGTAACTAACTTTGGAGACACCCAGGCCAAAATCAGTGGGTTGGTGGCCATTGTCTTCAATGAGTGATCTGGACCAGAGAGGCCCCTGAGGATCATTTCTGTGGGGATAACTAGGGAAAAAAGTGACAACAGATTACATTCCTTTATCTAAAACACAGAAGAGGAAACTGAGGCATAAATAGGTTAAAAACCTGCTCAAGGTCATACCATAAGTGCCAAGGCTGAGATTAAACCCAGGTCTCAGATTATGGTGAGGTTGTGAAACAAGAGGAGTGGCTCACAAATGCAAGGAAAAAGTTTAGCTCACTAATAGACCCAGTGAGTTATAGCTGAGAACATTTTCTCTACCTCCAGCTTTCCTCACTTTACAGATGTGAATACTGTGGCTCAGAAAGACGAAGTGAATTTCCAAAAGTTTCATAGTTACCTTTTGGCAGAGTCGGAACTAGAACCCAGACTTCCTGACTCCCAGTCAGGCACTATTTCCAGCAAACTGTGCTGCTTAGGAAAGAAAGAATTATGAAATTCTCAGGCAGTTTGACTAACCTAACAGAATAATGCAATGAAAAGTGTGTGGGTTTGACATGGGATATAGTTGTGGTCAAATTCTGTTTTACTGCTTACTAGAATTGGCGTAGCAGGTATGAGAAGAGATTTCAGTGATGTGTAATGTCATCATCTATGAAGAGGAAAATAAAACCTACTTTTCAGTTCCATTGTAATGATGAAACAGTTATGGTGCTCAATAAAGTACTGAGTTACACGTTCAAACTGGCCAATTAGATGGACTTAAAATTTTCTCTACCAGTTCCAACAACTGGTTTGGCCAGAAATTGCAAGAGTTGGCATCTAAGAGGCTGCAATTGGGAAACATTGATCATCCACTAAGTTTCTCCTCAGTTCGCTCTAAATTACTCTTTATAGCTTTAACAAATTCCAAAGGAAAGAATATGTTGGATATAAAAACATAGGAAGTTGTTTAACATCAGTAGTGGTCAAACAAATATGAAAGAAAGAAAGATGAAATTTAGCAAACCCCTCCCCCCAAAAAAACGAGGCCAGTAATATGCATTACTGGCTAAGGTGAAAGAAATAATCTACTACATATTGATGATAGCTATGTAAATTGGGACTGCCCTTTTGGTGAGAGATGTCAAGGGTCTTTATAATATCTATACCCCTCTTTTCTGTATATACATCTGAGAAATTATCCTATGGACCCAGAAATAACTCATGCACAATGAAGTTCTTCATGATATTTGAAACAATGACTCATGATTAGATACATCTATTTGACAGAATAATATACAATCATTAAAAGCAATGCTTTTAAAGAGTTCATAATGATATGGAAAATGTTTACATTATAATATTAATCAGGATAATATATTAAATATATGGTATGATTTCAAAAGTATAAGTGAGAAATGAACAAAAATATGTATGTGGAAGAAAGAATGGAAGAAAAATACATTCAAAACTTGCTAAGTTTTTCTATTTGATGGCAGTACTAAGAGGAATTTTTTCTCCTCCTTTAAATTTTTTTAAACTGTGTAATCATCATAAGTTATCTTTGCAATAACTTTTCCCCCCTTTTCTTTAGAGCATCTGTTGATCTACAACCTTGGCAAAACCAGAGCTCGTAATCTTCTCTTCCTTCTGTTCCCTTTATCCTCTCCATGGGCTGAGGAATTTGGATTCTGAGAAGATACATTAAGGTGTAGGAGGCGGGTACAGGCGAGGAGTCAGAAGACATGGGGTCTGTGTTCAATCTCCCACAATTTAGCTTCTATGGCTTGGGTTGGCTACTTCGTATTTCTAGGTCAAAATGTTAGCATTTTTAAATGAAAGATGTTTGCACCAGATTATCAGAAAAATCATTGTTCTTAATGGCTTTCCAGCAAAGAAAATGGAAAGTGATGGTTCAAGACGTCCCCTGTAGCCCATAAATGGATGAGATCTCTTATTTGTGTTTTGAGTTCAGATCACTTAGGATTGTGGGAGATTTCTAAGTCAGTGAGAGATTATGAAACCATACAGTTTCTCACTGCAGTTTTTTCTTCCTGTAGGAATTTTCTTTAATCCTATCAAGCCATTTAACACACATCATTTGAAGCAGGGGAAGGAAGACCAGATGATGCAGAAGGATGGACCAGATGACCTGTTAAGAATCCTAATGGTTCTATCACTCTGCCATGTTAGAATATAATAAAAATTCTGATAAGAACGCATCAAACTCCTTAGATCCAGGTGTTGTATGTTTCCTATAGTTTTTGGTTTTAGTTTTTTATTAATCAACAAATACTTATTGAGCACAGCTCTAGGTCTGGCAATGTGCATAATGAACACAAGGGATTGCTGCTTTCAAGATACTCCAAGTGTAGGGTGGGAGTGTGAAGGGAGACCTGTACAATAGACTGTACAAAGAGCTAGGATGGAGATGCAATCTGTGCATTATAGGAATACAGTAGAAATTCTTTTTTTTTTTTTTTTTGAGGAAGAAGAGCCCTGAGCTAACATCTGTTGCCAATCCTCCTCTTTTTGCTGAGGAAGACTGGCCCTGAGCTAACATCCGTGCCCATCTTCCTCTACTTTATATGTGGGATGCCTGCCACAGAATGGCTTGCCAAGTGGTGCCATGTCCACACCCAGGATGTGAACCGGTGAACCCCGGGCCGCCGAAGCAGAATGTGCGAACCTAACCACTCTGCCACCGGGCCTGCCCCAGTAGAAATTCTTATAATTTAGCCTAGGGTGGAGGAAGAGATTATCTTCCTTGTGCAGATGATATCTAAGCCTAGTTTTGAGGAATGTATAACAGTAAGCCAGAATTGGGAAAGTGTGTGTACAGTAAGTAGAACTGAGGAAACTGAAGATTTTAAGTGTTTTTGAGGAGAATAGGGACAATGTCTTTGATTAAAGAAATATAGTAGGATTGCTGGGCCATATTGATGGGCCTCTTGAAGTCGATGACATGAATTTGTGGTGGATTAAATGCTCCCTATTTTGTGATGTTTTCTAGAAGTTCTCAGGGAACAGGTTTGGAGAAGGCTTAGAATAGGATTCATTCAGTACTGGAGAATTGCTGTACACACGTGCTGGACAGGCAAGAGTGTTGGAAATGTAAATGGTTACAAATTTTATGGAGAAAATTTGCTGCTTATATTGATAAGTATTAAACATGTACACCTCTGTTAATATTTATCAGCATTAAAAATATTTAAAATATA
>NC_060283.1:28215219-28270895 GCF_021613505.1 Equus quagga
ATGTACAGTATTTTCCCAAGTATCACCCATGCCCAGGGAGACAGCTAATTGTTAGCAGTTTTTAATAGCAAGACATTCATGAAAGTAGTGGGACAGTGATCTGAAAAGGAAGTAAAACCCACAAAAGGAAGTCTGAGGCTTTTTTTTTTCCTATCTCCCTCTAAGCTAGAAACGATCACTTAATATAACTCTAATGTTCTTAAAGGAACGGGTCTGAATTTTCTCATCTATTTTAGTCATTCAGAGAATTAAAATGCATTTCAATCCAATTCCATTTTCTTTTGGAGTAGATAATGGTTTCCACTTACTTTGTGTAAGGTTTTTCTTATTTTCTCTTAGACAGCCATGTCATAGGTTTTGGGTATATATTTCAATAAATTTGTTTATGGCTTTCTGTGCTTCTCAGAAGATATCTGACAGCTTAATAATAACATTATGCAGTCTGAGAGGCCCCATAAAGATTGATTATGTGTCTCACCTTTATTAGTGCTAAGACGTTTGACAGCAGACCCCATTTTCCGGCACTTTTTACCTGCGGCAGCAATAGCACCATTGGTTTACACATAGGACGTGCTCAGCACGTCCCCTGTATGCCCCTGTAGCTGGCCTGACCTGCCATGTTTTGTGAGTGAAGATTGAGACATCCCAAAATATTAAAGGGGAATGACAGACACCCAAGCTTCCTGGGCATAGTTTTTCCCATCATAGACAGAATGAACCACTGGGAAGCAGGGCATGGAGGGCCTCTAACTCCCCGCTCGACTGCACTCTAGACATAAAAATAGAGGAACCCTTGTGTTGCCCCTGAGCCAGAGTGTTGTAATGACTATTCAGAGTAAACCTTAAAATGTGGCCTCGTAGGGGAACTGCTAATTGGTTTAATTTTTCCGTATGACTGAGCCATGCACTGCAGACTTGTTATTAGTTTTATGAGCAGTGTTTCTAGTTCCATCTCACTAGTATGTTGTGCAGCTGCTGACAGAGCAGAGGCCTGCCAGACTGCCATCGTTCCCGTCTTTAACCTTCACTTCATTTTATGCCGATCAAAATATGATTTTATTCAATTAATTTTTTTCATTTTTTGGTTGGAATCTATCCCACAATCTAAAATCCCGTAGTGTTTGATAGGTAACCAATATGGTGCTAGTTGTATTCACTTCTTAAAAGAACAGTTCATAAACTGTTCATTAAAAGGACAATTTAGGGGGCCGGCCCCGTGGCCGAGTGGTTAAGTTCACGCGCTCTGCTTCGGTGGCTCAGGATTTCGCGGGTTTGGATCCTGGGCCCGGACATGGCACCGCTCATCAGGCCACGTTGAGGCGGCATCCCACACGCCACAACTAGAAAGACCCACAGCTAAAAGTATGCAACTATCTATTGGGGAGGGATTTGGGGAGAAAAAGCAGGGGAAAAAAAAAAAGAGACTGGCAGGTGGTTAGCTCAGGTGCCAATCTTTAAAAAAAAAAAAAAGGATATTTTGTTGATATTATGCAATATGATGTGTTAAATTCTTTTCCATAGGGAACAATGAATGGAGGATTTCTGTGTGGTGCAGGGAAGCTCTTTGTGTTCTCTGGTGTTTGTCTACTAAATGTATGAGTCCTGTCTGTGTCTTCTAGGGATGCAGGTCACAAATGTCCAGTCGACAATGAAATACTGCTGGAAAATCAACTATTTCCTGACAATTTTGCAAAACGAGAGATTCTTTCTCTGATGGTGAAATGTCCAAATGGAGGTTGTTTGCACAAGATGGAACTGAGGCATCTTGAGGTATCAAAATTATTTTCTAGCCGTTAGCGTATATGCAAGGCAGCTCCTGAGAATAGGGACTTTGCTGTGCCCTCTGTGTTTTGCCAGTGCCTGGAATGTTATAATTGATTAATAAGTTCTTGCTGAGTTAACACCAACCCTTTCATTACTGAATATAAATATACAATAATCCCCCCTTGTCTGTGGTTTCACATTCCATGGTTTCAGTTACCTGTGGTCAACCTCGATGCAAAAATATTAAATGGAAAATTCCAGAAATAATTCCTAAGTTTTAAATTGTGCATTGTTCTCAGTAGCCTGATGAAATCTTGTACCATCCTGCTTCGTCTCTCAGGAGACGTGAATCATTGCTTTGTCCAGTGTGTCCACACTGTATGTGCTACCCGCCCGTTAGTCATTTAGTAGCCATCTGGGTTAGCAGATGGACAGTCTCAGTTTCGCAGTGTGCGTGTTCAGGTAACCCTTATTTTATTTAATAATGGCCCCAAAGCGCGAGAGTACTCATTCTGGCAATTCAGATATGCCAAAGAGAAGCTGTAAAGTCCTTCCTTAAAGTGAAGATGTGCAAGTTCTTGACTTAATAAGAAAAGAAAACAAATCCTGTGCTGAGGTTGCTAAGATCCACAGTAACTTTTGTAGTATATTGTTTTAATTGTTCTGTTTTATTATTAGTTATTGTTGTTAATCTCTTACTGTGCCTAATTTATAGAGTAAACTCTATCATAGGTCTGTATGCATAGGAAAAAACATAGTGTATATAAGGCGTGTACTGTCTGCAGTTTCAGGCATCCACTGTGGGCCTACTGTAAGTAGAAACCAGAAATTTCTCTCTCTTTTTTTTTTTTGGAGGAAGATTAGCCTTGAGCTAACATCTGACACCAATCCTCCTCTTTTTGTTCAGAAAGACTGGCCCTGAGCTAACATGCATGCCCATCTTCCTCTACTTTATATATGGGATGTGTACCACAGCATGGCTTGCCAAACCGGTGCCATGTCCGCACCCAGGATCAGAACCTGCGAACCCTGGGCCACCAAAGCGGAACATGTGCAGTTAACTACTGCGCCACCAGGCCAGCCCTCAGAAATTTCTTATTTCATCTGCTCTTGCTTTGCCCCAGTGATAATAAAAAAGAAGTCAGTATTCTTCTGCAAGTTTTTTGGGTGAACATTATCTGCAGTAAAACTGAAGAGCATTTTAAATACAACTGTTGCATTTTAAACCCATAGCATAATTCTTTCATTTTGAAATAAGCAACAAACCCCACGTAGCCATCGTCTTAGTAATCTCATCATACTTTCTCTCTGTTTTTCTAAATTGTGCATTTTATTACGCATTAAATGGAGTTGTCCTGTAGCTTGAGATTAACTGAAGCAATCAGATAAAATAATTAGCTTTTAAATTAAATCAATTCTTAGTGTGGTGGTTTGATGAGAAATTAACTCTGTTTATTTTCTATTTTAAATTAAGTATCTAAAACATATTTGCAACTTACCACCTTTACTTAGCTCCTTTTGAAAGAGTGGCCTTTTTAACAGTACAAAATTGATAGTCAGAAAACCTAACTTCTTTCCAACTCTCTTCCCTAATTGGATACATGAACTTGAGAATTCACATTCTTTCTATAAACTTGCAGTTCTCAGCCATTATTTGAAAAAATTCATTAAGGCCTTCATATTGTGCTTCAGTGGTATGTACTAGACAAAGTAGGTTAGGTAGCCAGTTTCATAAAGAGAGGAGTATATTCTTAGAAGAGATAATATTTAGGATAGTTCTTAAGGATTGGAAAATACTCATTGATTATTTTTTCCTTATTATAGGATCATCAAGCACATTGTGAATTTGCTCTTATGAATTGTCCCCAGTGCCAGCATCCCTTCCAAAAATGCCAACTTAATATTCACATGCTCAAGGAGTGTCCAAGGAGACAGGTTTCTTGTGTAAACTGTGCTGTATCGATGGCATTTGAAGATAAAGAGGCATGTACTAACTTGGATTTGTTAATTCCAGTACTAAAAATGTTTTTATTGTATATTTGAGGGGTTAGCAGCAGATGAGAATGGTACTCCGATTCTTAGTCTATATTATCAGTTGTGGGGAGATTTTTAAGAAAGAAAGTTCAATAAATCATTTTAGTAAATAACTGTAGGGTTTCTATTTGCATGTCTTTCTTAGAAAACATTGTTTATAGTACTTACCACTCTAGTAGATCTGCAAGTAACAAAAGCTTCCGGGAAAGACATATGCTGGTCTGCTTTCCTGTGTGATGTTTTAGTGACCAGTCTCGGAGGAGAGAGAAACAGGTAGAATGACTACTGTATGAGGCTTGTACTTTTCCCTTTGAAACAGAGAATGGGTTGGTAAAACGTTTATGGAGAATAAATTAAAACCCACAAAGTGTGTTCCTTTGGTGGTAATTCATGGAGCTATACACATATAATGAATTCACTTTTCTGTACCTATATTATACTTCAACTGAAACGTTTATCTTTAAAAAGAAACTTGATGGAACCTGACAGCATCATGTTGATAGAAAAGTTTTTCCATTCGGAATCTGAGCTGTAGAGAGGTTAAGTAATTTTATATTAATATTGTCAATGGCGAAGGTAGCACTGAGATCCTTGTCCTGGATCCCCATCCTATATCCTCTTTACTAAAATAACCTCCGTGTAATTTATGTTCTTTTATAGCTGTTAAGATACTTCCTTAAACTTTATTTCTTATAAATTCACCTTGATAATTTTCCCTACCTTCTTATGAGATTGAGCATATTATACTCATTAAGTTCATGAAATATTAAAAAAAAAGTCAACTAACTTGCTAAAATGGAGAAAATTCTGAGGCATAATTAGAGCAAATTGATGTCTTCCTAAACCTGAGTAAATTAAATGGACTTAACCTGGAAGGTTTGTTATTTCTTAAATTCGTTGTGTTCTAGAAAACGAGGCTCACCCTTCCAGGGCCTCAGAGGACCTGAGCACCGAGCCTCCTGCCCTAAGATTCTTCCCTTCTTTAACCCTCCCGATGGGAGTGCTAATTGAATCATCATGGTGCTGCTGCGAATGGTTGGAAGAGCCTTTGGAGAAGAGTAGTATTGGCGGATGATGTCCAAACCAGCCACAGATGCTCTGCCTCAGGTTAAAAGAAGGGATTTAAAAGATTCTCTTTTGAATCTTTTACAACCATATTCATTTAAAGAGCTGGAAGAAGAGATGAATCACATTATTACACTGGCAACCGGAGAGGAAATAACCTTCATGTAGTATTCTCACATTTTTGTTTTACGCACATCAATGTCCTTAATTTGTTCATAGTGAGAAAAATATGTTTTATAAAAATAGGTTGTTTTTACTTTTTCAGATTTTCTCATGCTTTCCTTATGTTTCTCTAATAAAATTTAGATCCATGACCAGAACTGTCCTTTGGCAAATGTCATCTGTGAATATTGCAATACCATGCTCATCAGAGAACAGGTATAAAGGATTTCCTTTCATAAATTAATATTTCCATAAATTAAAGAAGTGAGTTAAGTTTTTAGTTGAACATTTAGATCAGTAAGGCAAAATGAATGCAGGTTGAAGAAGTATTAGAACTCGGTGAAAATTTTTCATATAAATTAAAATAATACTTTCAGAAAGAAAAAAATCCTCAGCCCTCTCTGAGTACCTAAAATTTGTAAGTCATTAACATAATATTCATGTTTATGTATATTCATAAAAGTTCCGCACGAAACCAGGTAATTTTAAGATAAAAGTAATCAAAAATCCACATTGAAAGAAAAAAGAAAAACTTGAAGAAATGGGTATTTACACACTGTGAAATAAGGTTGTTGGGTATCCAGAGAGCAGCTGAGAGAGAGAGAACGATGAGATCGAAGGACAGCAAGTCTGTTGGGCGGCAGAATGTTCTTTGCAGCCGTGGCCCCTGGGACGCATGGAAGATTGTGCCATTTCGGGGACTGTAGCCCCTCTCTGCACTTGTCCTCAGACCACTGGTGGGGCACTATCAGAAGTAGTAGTTATAATAGAAAACTTACATTTTTATTATTAATAGACAAAGGAAAATTCCATCTGATTGCTATCTCCTGACATTTGGGGAGTTTACCCACAAAATCTGAATATTAGTCACTAAATATTTATATACCCATGAAATCTGCAAACCCAGAGATCATAATTGATTACCTTACTGAGTAGAAGCCAGCAAAACCTGTCACTTGACTAAACTTTTCCATTTGTCTGTTAACAGAGTCCTTTAGTTTTTTCCAATAAAGCCTTAATTTGAAGGTGTTAAACTTCTTTTTGCATATGAAGTCTCACCTCCCTGGTTTTCCTTTTTGCTCTGTTTTAATATTTAAAGGAAACCATGCAGCACATCTAAAACCTAGCAAAAATCAAACTTAATGTAGGAAAAAACCCTAGGTTAAGAGTCAGAAGGCCTAGATTTGGACATCTGGATGTGCCACTAACTTGCCCGGTGATCTCTGGCAAGAAAGTTGACATTCTAGATCAGGGATCAGCAAAGCTGCCTGCCAGCCAAAGCTGGCCTGTCTTTGTAAAGAAGGGTTACTGGAACACAGCCATGCCCATGTGTCTGTGTGTTACATATGCTGGTTGTGTACCACAGTGGTTGAGTTAGTACTTGGGACAGAGACCGTGGGGCCTACAAAGCTAAAAATATTTGCTCTCTGACCCTTTACATAAAATTTTGCTCACCGGTGTTCTGGAGTATGTGAAATGAAGGGTTGAATTAAATGGTCTCCATTGTTGTTTCTGCTTAAAATATCTATAACTATAAGCAAATTAAATTTCTGAAGGGAATTTGGTACCGCTTGCAAAGAATACAATTCTGTGTAATGGACCTCGCCTTAAAGAATGTGCTTTCGAGTCCCCAGATCAAAGGCTGAGACTTTCTTTAGAACTTTTAATTATGTGCTTAAAATGCCTTCTAACATCTGAGCCAAAACATTATAACCAGAACATGCCCATGTTAACAAAAAGTAAGACGATTTATGAAAGGCGGTCATGAGGGGAGTACTGAATGCAGGTAGTGGCTTTCATGCACGCAGTGGACGGGTGCCTGTTAAATGGCTTGAACCCCGGGGACTGTCTTGGTCAGTTTGCAGTTGTGGTTGACATCATAAGGTGCTTTTTCTTTAAAGTGCCAGTAGAGGGTGCCAGTTCCCAGCAACAGGAACAAATTTATTTTCTTGAAGTGAATCCTGAGTGATTTGGGGGATGGTATGCGATGTTGACATTTCCTTTCTCTCTGACTCGTGCAAATAAATATTACTTTAATCCTTGTGAGCTTCACGCTTTCTGTTGCATCTACTCACATCTGCCGCTCTGACACAAAAGCAGGCGTAGACGATGCGTGGTTTTGTTTAGATGAATGTAAATCTTCATTTCAAGTGTAATGTCATCAAACTAGAATATACGCAAGGAGAAACATTTTTCGACTTTTGTTTTGGTTTTCAGATGCCTAATCATTATGATCTAGACTGTCCTACAGCCCCAATTCCATGCACGTTCAATACTTTTGGTTGCCACGAAAAGGTAAGGGTTTTTTTTTCTTTTAATTCTTCAATATAGATCAAGAAGATTCAGTCAGCCAGTCTAGTGGAGAACACCGGTGGGCCTAGAGACGGCTGACAGGTGTCATATATGTGGTCGTAAGCACTGAAGGGAAATTGGGATTCGGAATATGGATTTGGGAAGTAGTTCGTGATGGTGATGGCAGGTGCAGCTGAGGTCATGTAGAGCAAGTGTGCACCAGGAAAGGAGCCAGGAACAGCCGTCCAGGGACTGTGAAGCAGGCAAGGAGAAGGATTGTTCTGGTCTCCAAAATTAGTTTCAACACTAGTGATCAGTTGTGTGAAATGTCAGAAGTGGATCACTATTTATGATAAGTCGTCCTTTCTAGAGAGTGCAGGTACACTTTTGCTTTTCCATTGGGCTTTTTTTTTTTTTTTTTTTTTTTTTGGTGAGGAAGACTGTCGCTGAGCTAACGTCTGTGCCAGGCTTCCCCTATTTTGTATGTGGGACGCCACCACAGCATGACTTGGTGAGCAGTGTGTAGGTCCATGCCCAGGCTCCAAACCCAGGAACCCGGGCCACCAAAGTGGAGCATGCGAACCCAACCACCATGCCACCAGGCTGGCCCCTTCCGTTATGCTTTTTAAACCTCACTTCTTTTAGAATAAGCATGCCTTTAATAATTTTGAAAATAAAATGAGCAAATAGTATATAGTATAATTACATTTTGTGGGGAAATTCTCTGTGGTTTGTATGCATAGAGGAAAAAGACTTGAAGGAAATGCATCAAAATGTTCATGGTAGTTAGGTGAGATAATAGGTAACATTTTCTTTTTTCTGTTTTTTCCTTTAAAGATTTTATTTATTTCCTTTTCCTCCCCAAAGCCCCCCGGTACATAGTTGTATATTCTTAGTTGTGGGTCCTTCTAGTTGTGGCAGGTAGGACGCCACGTCAGCGTGGTTGGATGAGCAGTGCCACGTCCATGCCCAGGATCCGAACCAATGAAACACTGGGCCGCCTGCATCGGAGCGCGTGAACTTAACCACTCAGCTACGAGGCTGGCCCAACATTTTCTTTTTGATCATCTATATTTTCTGTTTTTCTGTAATATACGTGAATTACCCTTACAATAAAAATTGTTGTATCATGAATATTTTTTTTCATATAACAATGAGAATGTTCCCAATGACCTTAAAAGTATAAGACAGGAGAGGTTTCATTTCACAGCAGATTTGTAAAGGAGGAGTTGGGAAGTGCACGTGGACTACTTTTGGTTATAAATGGAAAAGGGAGAAAACAGTGTTAGCTAGAGGGAGACCCAGATGAATAGAGAGGTTTGCTTTTTTTTTTTTTTTTTAAAGAGAAAGACTTTAATAATTATATTCTAGGGGGCAGAGTTGGCGGAGAGAATGTTTGAGGAGAAAGGAGGAAGGGGATAGTGGAGCAGAATGGCCGAGGTGCTGAGGAGCATGGGTGCCAGGCAGGGCTGGTGAGGCGCTAATCTCGGATAGGAGGAGGGTCATGTCCGAGGCAGAAGAGGGGCTGGGCTAGATCCTGCTGCTCTCCTTGGTGGGAGGGACCCGTGTCTGAGGGCAGGTGGAGAGACTTCAGCAGGCAGCCTCCATTTTTCTGTGCATGGAGGGGCAAGATCGTCTCACTGGGCTGGGAGTCTGATGAAGACAAAGAAGGTTGTAGGGGACTGAGGGAAGTGGTGACATTACTTCAAGACCTTTTAGGTGGTTTGGCTAGATCCCTTCCTCCGCCTCACAGTGCCTATTCCCGACGTAAGGCTTGTTCGTGGTTTTTTAGATGCAGAGGAATCACTTGGCACGCCACCTGCAAGAGAACACCCAGTCGCACATGAGAATGTTGGCCCAGGCTGTCCAGAGTTTAAGCCTTGCCTTAGCTCCCGCACCTCAACGGGACATGCTCCCATATGATCCTGCCCCTCTGTCCCGGGTGTCCTCTGGGTGTTACCCAGAGGTCCGGAATTTCCAAGAAACCATTCAGCAGTTAGAGGGTCGCCTTGTAAGACAAGACCATCAAATCCGGGAGCTGACAGCGAAAATGGAAACTCAGAGCATATATGTAAGTGAGCTCAAACGAACTATTCGAACCCTTGAGGACAAAGTTGCTGAAATAGAAGCACAGCAATGCAATGGCATTTATATCTGGAAGATTGGCAACTTTGGGATGCACTTAAAATCTCAAGAAGAGGAGAAGCCCGTTGTCATTCATAGCCCTGGATTCTACACAGGCAAACCTGGATACAAACTGTGCATGCGCCTGCACCTCCAGTTACCCACCGCTCAGCGCTGTGCAAACTATATATCCCTCTTTGTCCACACGATGCAAGGAGAGTATGACAGCCACCTCCCTTGGCCCTTCCAGGGTACAATACGCCTTACGATTCTTGATCAGTCCGAAGCACCCATAAGGCAAAACCATGAAGAGATAATGGATGCCAAACCAGAGCTGCTTGCCTTCCAGAGACCCACAATCCCACGGAATCCAAAAGGTTTTGGCTATGTGACTTTCATGCATCTGGAAGCTCTAAGACAAAGAACCTTCATTAAGGATGATACTTTGTTAGTACGCTGTGAAGTCTCTACCCGCTTCGACATGGGCAGCCTTCGGAGGGAGGGTTTTCAGCCACGAAGCACTGATACCGGGGTATAGCATCCCCTCATTGGTTAAAAAAAAAAGAAAAAATCCGTCTGAAGCAAGCAGGGCCTTTCCTTGCGCTCTTCTCAGTAATCATCTGCACACAGCAAAAGCAGTGGGAGAAATGCAATAGCGGCCAGTGAATGTGGTTAGAGAGGTTACTTACCACTGCTTCCTGTTACAAACATCGGAAGCAGCTTTTTCGTGGGAATCTACAAGCTTTTTCAAACTTGTTGCAAGTGAAGTGCCCGTGGCATATTGCAGCACTTGTTTGTCAGTTCATATACCTCTTCGTTGTACTTTCCTGGGCTTTTGCTCCAGTGTGTTTTATTGTCAGAAAAAATAGTAAAGGGCTGGAATAGTAAAACTCAGACATTTTAACAATAATGAATGTTCCTTAAAACTTCACCTTATTTTTCTAGTGTTACATGTAATATATTAAACTTGAGAATCACTACCACCCCGTTCAGGTTCCAGCAAGAAGATGTTACTCCAGAGTTGAGTTCTCATTTTATTTGACCTTCTGCAGGTTTCAGTGGAAAGTTTAAGTTCTCATTAACCCTGTTTTTCCCCCCAGCATCTTACTAAGGATATTCAGGGACTAGTTTAAACCCTAAATATAACCTTACTTATTTAGTGCGAACATGTTGTCTGTTGAATAATTCTTGTTTAAGTATTTCACTCTACCGTACTTACATGTTTCTTTGAGGCTGCAAAGTAGCATCTTCTTCAGAGTTCAGAATGCTGAGGACCAGGTGGGTACCAGCTGCCCAGTGTGATGCTGTCAATCTCTTTCTGTCTATTCAGTGCAGAGTGATTTCCACAGCTCTGCATATGTTCTCTGTTGCTTAGTGCTTGTAGGACAAGGAGATACACACACATAATCACCATTAAAGTTAAAAATGACTCAACTGGTCGACCAATACAGCATCTCATTGGTGGTGACAGAGGCTATTTGAGCAAGACATTTTCAGCTCTCAAACACCCTCTGGTGTTTTAGTTCAGTTAAACAGAACAAAATTAATTTCCTAAAAGCAGAATTTCTTAATACTTGGGAGATTGTTGGTCATGCTTGAGAGGTCAAACGAAGGCTGGAAATCACGTGGTCACGTCAGGATTTGGCTTGAGTGGCTGTTTTAGTCCAACAGCTCAGACCCTAGGAGGATCGTGTGGAATGTATTGAAGTGGCCAAATGTTCCCCTAATAGGGAGATGATTTTTGTGCCATTATGTATTTGTTCAAGGCCTGCAGATAGTAAATATTATGGTGAAATCTAGTTCTCAGGGAGTCCCACAACTAGCATAGGCTCCTGTAAGGAATCTAAGAGGACCCGTGCACTATGCTGTTTACACGAGAGATTGTTGAAAGTTGTCTGGATGTGAGAGAGGGTCCTGTGTCTCCAGAGAGGCTGAGTCCGCCCTGTGACCAGCGCTCACCATCAGCCTTTATTTCAAGAGGAAGCCGAGAGACTTAGTCTATGGCGAAGAATGGTCTCCGTTCCATGCAGACCGAGCAAGTGTCACTTTAACCTTTCCCCTTACTTTGCTCTCTGCCCTCCGCCCCACCCCACCGCAGGTTTAGGCTCCTGCTCTGGTGGGTTTGTCAAGCGGAGCTCCTGTTGCCCCACGCCACAGTCAGTCCCACCTGCTCGTCAGCAGTCTGTCCCTGGGCTCCTGGGCTCTCCAGCCAGCTCCTGAGGTTGCCGCAGCGCCCGCCTCGAGGTGGGGACCCCACGCCGCTGCTCCTGTGATTGTTGCCGATGAATGAAGAATTGTCGCATCCCACTTAAAAGGCAAGTGGCAGTTATTCTTCTGTTGCACAGAAAAAGCCCGAAGGAGATGTAATAAACTGTTTTGATGACTTATTTTCTTCTTTGTGCTCTCTCACGTGTTTTACATTTTCTACTGTAAACATGTACTTTCATCAGAGAAATTAAATGTTGCCGCAAAACACTTCAACCCCACCAAAAAAGGAAACGATATTCAGAAGCTTCCTGGTCAAACGTCTATTAAAAGCGTGGCTGTGCATTAGGGCGCTGAGGTGACTCATTTCCTGCCTTGCTTATGTTCTTTTTTCCTACTAACTCAGGAGTCTTAATCCAAACAAAAGCAGTGTTTCGCCCAACTTCAGCTTCTCCATCTGTGAAATAAGGAGGGGAGTAGATGCTTCTCAGGTCCACTCCAACCAGAAGATTCTATTTGAAAGTTTAAGTTCTGACCAGCAGAACATTGAATGTTGACGATACTTACAAAAAGATTTTGCCAGTAGCGAGTTGCTTTAACTTATGTTTTGCTGCCATCAGACTGTCCTTCAGCTTAGTGTCCATCAGCTGGGTCTCATCTTAATTTTAATAAGCAATTATTTTACCCCCAACATTTGTCGTTTTGTAATAAACCAGCTACTTATTTCACGCTGGTCATATATTGTGAACACAGAATAAAAGTAACGGTTAAACTGTCACTCCAAATGGAAACTTTCGTTAAGACTTCCACTCAGAGTCAAGTCCTACCTGGAAAGCTGGTTTGAAACATGCAAGTTTCACCCTGTTGGTCTACAAGTATTTGGGCCGTGTATTTATATTTTATTAACCTTTTAAGGTATTTATCTTTTGACATCATTCTTGGACATTGCTAACTTAAAAGTAAAATTTCCTCTTTTCCTGAAGATGTCCAACCCAGTGCTGGATGGACCTTGCTGCCAGTCACACGTTTTGCTCTTGGAAAGCCAGTCTGAGTGTCGGTTTGTAGTTCGGTAGTTTTCTGCTCTCCTGCGGGTGCTGCAGCAGTGGCATTTTCGGGCTGTACTGCAGTATGATTCATCTTTTATTTTGGGGAATCAGAATAGAAAAAATGTGAAAAAGAATGAAAGGTGAGTTTTTCCCCCAATGATGGACTCATCTAGAGATGTTGGGTGATCTCTCGCAGTTCGTCTTGTGGTGGGCATAAAATTCTGAAATTATCCTCCGTTACTGTTTTTATACCCGTATGTCTTAGATGAACTCTGAGCGTGTTTATGATTACGCATGCAGTTAGAGTGCGTTCTCGTTAAAGAGGCGCTGTGGCCTGTCCTTCTTTTCTCCAGGGAGTCCCAAGTCTCTGCTGACCAGAAGACGTTTTTAATTATCAGAGAGGTTTTTCTTACGTGCGACCTTGAAGTACTTTATTCAGTTACTGCTGCTCTTTTCTTGGCTTGCCTCCCTTAAGTTCTACTCATTGTTTCTGTGAGATACTATTACATGTTTCCGTGATGCCAGTTCCCTGGAAGCTAAGCAGTGCAGCGCTTTAAGGAAATGAAAATGCCACAGTAGTCATTTGTATTTTTCTTTTGAAATCAGTTTTTTTTAATTCCCACGTTCCCCTGATAAGCTGTAGTTGGTTCTGCAGTTGGCTGTTAACGCCTCTAGAATGGAGTTGGCAGTTCCGAATTCCCAGTATCCAGAAAGGCCATCTGATGACATCAGGTTAGATGGATCTCTGCAGGTCCTGACCTTCTCCTGCAGCCAAAGACAGATGCTTGCAAAGAGATGCCTAGTTCACTAAATGTCACCGAAGCCTTTAATGTTTTACAGCTTGTTCCTCCCCGAAAACTTGGGTTGTTATTATAAAATTGTAAAATATACTAAAGAGTAATTAGAGATGGGGACAACACCTTGTGGAATGAGGAGACAGATGCTCCTCCTCCTCTCAGTGCTTTCTCAGCAGCACACCAGCCCCGGGAAGGAGGGGCGGCCCCCCCTCAGCAGCACACCAGCCCTGGGAAGGAGGGGCAGCCCCTGCTCTCTCAAGGCCAGGGGCTCTGAATGCAGGGGTGGTCCACTCCCGGAAGGAGTGCTGCTGCTCCCAGCCGCTCCTCCAGAGGGAGAGCCTCGAGAACAGGGCAGGGCATCCGTGTGCTGCTGACTGGTGGCGCTAACCCGGCGTCCTCCCAGGTGGATTTCAGGGTAAGAGCGGAAGTTCAGTGGGAAGAAGGGCATATGGATTCCCCTACCCGAGAAGGAAACGCTGTCAGTGGTTCCAGAAGCCCATCCTAGCAGTTCTCTTCCACTCAGCCCTCAGCAGAATGTAAACTGTGCACGACAGGGACACCGCCCACTGCCGAAACCTTGCCCTTAGCACAGTGCCTGGCACGCAGCACACACTCACATATCTCATAATGAGTGGAAGTACTAGTCAAAGCGGACCAATTTCAGGTATTTGTCACCTAAGTTTTAGGTGGTAAGGCATAGATGTTACTTTTTTTGCTTTTTTCCCCCAACACTTTATTGTGAAATTTTTCAAACATGCAGAAGTGTTGACAGACTTGTACAGTGAACATGCGCCACCTAGAATCTGCAAATAACGTTTGGATACATTTGCCTTGTCGCTTAATGTCACTCTCCCTGAGACTTCTCCACGTTTGGTTTCTCCTCGTAAATCTCACTGCTGAGGGAGTTGAACAGTTTTAATGGAGTTGTCTTAAACTCTTTGGGTAAACTTGGGACATTTGTATTGTAGCTGGAATTGTAGTCCTCACTTGAAGCTAGTTTTAAACTCGTAAATCTGTTATGCTGAATTTTAACCTTATTTATTTTGCCTAAAGGGATGTTTTTTATAATGGATTTGAAAGTCCTTGATCAATTGTGCAGAATATTCTAATGTTATTTTCACACTTGATAAATTATCCAAGGAAGTTCTCTGGTGAGAATGTAATTTGGGGCCCATTTTGCTTGTGCAGGGTTCCAGGATTATGTACCCATGGGCTAAAGAGGTTTTGTAATTTAACATAAGCCACTAAATTAGGAGCTGAGAGACTCAGGTTTTACTCCCAGCTGACCGTGGGCAAGCCAGTTCTTTTGTTGTGTCAGGTTATCTACCTGTACAGTGGGGGCCGGAATTTGAAATCTGGTTATCACTAAGTCATGGGTAACATTTGTTAATGCTCGGAGCTTTCAGGAAAGACACTTCTGAATCTGGGGAGGCTCTTACAGTTCTATAACTATGACAAGCTGCGGAATGAAATCTCACTTTTGAGAAATTGGGGCATGTGCAGGGGTCAACGTGTCTTATCAAAAAGCTGCCGCTGCTTAGAACTTAGCATTGCCACGGAGCCTGTGCGCTCTTCCTGATCCACCTGGACTCGGAAATCCTGTGCTTTGTGAGAGCAAGTGAATGCAGACGGGAGGAGGGGCGCTAACCAGAGACACACTTACAGTCAGAGTGCAGTGTAAAGCAGGGCTGGGGGAGGGAGCACTTAGAGGAATTATCCAGACTCACTGCGCTCGCCCTCCACTGCTCCCCCAGCACCTCGCACCACGAGGACAACAGGCCCTGCTCCCCCTGCAGCTCAGCCTCAGGCGGTCTCCCTCAGGTCAGTACAGCTGGACTGCAGGGCTGACGGAGGGAAGAGCAGGGTCTCCACGTAGTAGATGAGTGTGAACTGTTCTTTCTAAACCCTGGTTATGCATACGGGTTCCCATTCACCTCACAAAGGCACTGGGAGTGTTTAGTTCAGATGGCACCTTTGTAGCAATTGCAAGGATGTGACTGAAACAGCATTCCTTGGATGGCCCTTACTGCAGAGTAATTCAGAAGAACACAGATGCAGACTGACACGCCTGCTCCTCCCGTCTGTTGTTGATATTCTCTTATCAGCCTGTATATGGCACCAATATCTTTCCCAGAAAAGTACTCAGTTAAAACGAAATTCCATCAAAATATAAGTGATGTTCCAGGTGTTTTTAAATAAACTAGAGTGCTTTCATTTTTGCTTTATCTTTGCTCTGTTTTGGAGACGTGGTTTCTCACTGTATTTGGAGGGAAGAAGCGTCGCAGGTGCTAGTTTTCACTTGAAATAAACACAAAATCAGTATCTTGCCCCTTCAGCAAATAGTAGCTGGGGATTCATCCTAGTCTTTGGTGTGGGCTGTGTTTCTGTCCTGCGGTCTCTAAGGTTGCATTTTACAAAACAAAATTAGGCCCAAACCAAATAGAAAGTGTGAAACCAGGTAGGTAACAGGTTGAACTTAGTCCCAACAGAGAAATGAGAAGCCTGGCGAGAGCCCCAGGGCTGTGACTGTCCCTGCCTCTCCCTAGTTCCAGACTCCCTGGGCAAGTTTCTGAGTGACAGCCACCTCTACTGCGAGGTGTCAAAAAGCATTTTAAGGAGCTTTCTATGGGTCAACCCGTCTCTTCTAAAGCAGACTCAGTTTCCCTAAGTGGAATATAAAAGCTGGTAAGAGCTAAATGCTTTACAAAACTCCACCTTAATTTTTAAATTAAAGTTCCAAAAATGAAATACTGTTATTAATCCCAGAATAAGCCATAGAATTTTTTTAAACATTCCACTTCTATTTTGGGTTAGCTTCTTGACACATCTTATTTCTAGTCCATTGTGAATGTCTGTTACACTGTTGTCACATGTTTAAAATTAACTTTTATATAGGGACAGGATTACTTTATAAAGTGACAGTTGCAGCTTTGTCAGGAAATGATGCATAATCACGAAATTTTTGCTTGTTCTGGGTAGGGATTTGTACATTTTAATATAAAAGTGAGTCAGCGAGTTTGATCTTCACAGAATTTGTACTCCTGAAAGCTAAATAGTAAAACCACACTGAAAAGTAGATCCCAAAATCCTGAAAAATAAGCCTTCACCTCCTTACCCCACCTGCCCACTGGCTGCTCTATCCTGATTGGCAGAGGCTGGTTTAAGGAGCGCGAGTCTGAGGAGGGCGGCCACTGCGTCTTAGGCCCAGCTTCCTGTCCCCTGGCTGTTCATGTGACACGAGGAGCCCAGATAAAGTAGACAAAGCCCCGCCAGAAGTACCCAAAGTAACTGCTCATTCCCTTTGGAATAGGAGCCTTGAGGTAAAGTTTCTTTCAGACTTAATCTGATATTCCTTTGGAGCCATTGTGAAACAGGAAAAAGAAAGCAGGTTTTCTGAGTACAACCAAGCTAGTAGAGCTGAATTTGACTTCTGTTTTATGCATTTAGGGTCAGTGTTCTGCCATCTGTTTTTTTTTTTTTTTGCTCACTACCCACAGTAAATTACATAGATAGACAAAGCTAGTCGAATAAATAATATGCACACTGACTCAACTGAAATGGAAAGTGTATGCAACACTTGGTTTTACTCTCTCCAATGTGTTCTGATATTTTCTATTCTTTTTTTCAGTTTTAAAATGTAGCCCCAGAACACAAATGAGTTTATCAGAATGCAGCTTGTCTTAGTCAAGATCTGAGGATTTAAAATAGCCCAGAAAGCTAGAGGCCAAATTCATTCACACACACACACACACACACACACACTCTGTTTCTCTCTCTCTCTCTGTCTCTCTCACTCTCTCTCTCTCTGTCTCTGTCTCTGTCTCTGTCTGTCTGTCTGTCTCTCTCTCTCTCTCTCTCTCTCTGTCTCTCTGTCTTTGTCTCTGGCTCGGTTTCTCTCACGGGCAAATGTCTGCAGGGGTTAGCTGCGGCCCCAGCCCTGCCCCGCCCCTGTTCCATGAGTCTGGGCCCCCTCCATCCCACCCCTGCAGCCCGGCCTGTGGGGCTGCTGCTCCTGGCGCTCTCCCCTCAGCCTGAGGTCACCTCATTGTTTCATGGAGGAAAAGCCACATCTCTTCTCTCTCCAGATGCCGTCCTCTCCTGCTCCACCGCTCCTAAATTCTTCTATCGACTGAAGCTTTAGGAAAACGAAATCCAGAAAGCTTTACAAACTCCTTTGTTGTTTTGTTTTGCTTTGTTTTTGCCATACACCCCGAGGCAGTGAGGTAGGGAGCTACCTGATCGAAGGTGGGAGGCGGGGGCGTGGGGGAGGAGGGGCGGATTTCTTAAAAATTCCATAGTTACTGCCAATGTTGTCTCCTTAATCAGACTGCTAGCTTTCAAGGAAAGAGCCAGCCCTGCCATATCCCAGATGGGAATCAGAGATAGCGACTATGAGCCTGGCATTGCTAAGGGATAATTTTCAAAAGAGAGTCAAATTAGGGCTCTTGTATAGATAGCAAATGAGCACGTTAAAGATTTTATGTAACTCTTAATGAGGGGACCACGCAGATGTTATAACCAAGACACACTTACAGACCAGGAATATTTAAATGGATGTCCAAATGGAGGCAAACCAGCTTCCTCCTCGGGAAGAAAGTCAAGGGAACCTCTCCCCACAAGGCAAAATTTGCATTTCTAGAAACAAGGCTTATTTGGCATTGCTCTCATCATCTACAGGGCAGGGCTGTAAAATAGCTTCCCTGGCGTCAGAATCTGATAACCCTGAAGGGTGTGCTGTAGGCAATGCATAGCGTTCTGTCAAAGCACAAAGCTTCCCCCACACCCTGTACGAAGCCAATGCAGTGTGTGAGTTATCAGTAAGTCCTCCTGAGCTGCCCATCCTGCGCAGAAGGGACTACTCTGTCCCTGGGTGTGAGCGGACAGCTGCTTCTAGCGCCCACAAAGCTCCAGGCAGGAAGACAGGCGTGACTAGAGCAAGCTGCGTTAGGAGCCGTGTGGCAGCAGGGGGCAGCAAAGCTCCGTCCCGAGAGAGTGCAGCCATCAGCGGGAAGTTTGTAAATAGAGTCCCTAGACTTTTAAGGAGTCCGTAAATCCCCCTGAGATGGTTTGCAAAAAGTAGTACTTTATGCATTCTTCTGGGAAGACAGTCCTTAATTTTTTTGCTTTGTCTGATGAAAGCTATGAGGCACTTTCCCCAAATAAGGGAAATTCCACGTCCCAGTTGTCATATTCACACGGTTGCTAAATTAGCTTCAAATTGGAAACACTTGAGGAATTAAGTTGACCCATACAAAACCGCAATTTTTGTAAGGCCAATAAAGAGTTGAGTATCAGCAATTTTTCAAGGTTCAACCTCAATATAGACAGATTCTTGGTGGCCCCACGCCCCCGCACCTGTTTTGATTCAGCCAATGGCTGGACGAACGTCTGCCGTCAGCTGCCACCTCCAAGCTGAAGTTGAGGGAAATGGACTGTTGGACTCCAGTCCATCCCAAGCCCTCGACGTTTAACCCCAGTCGTCTCTGCCCACGCCGAACAGGGAGACCCAAGTCAGCACTAGGACCGTCACCACCACGCAGTCCACCGGGGGCTTTCTCCAGGTGTCTGGTCTGAGGATCACCAGCCTCAGAATCTCCTGGGGGTGCTTATTAAAATACATATCATATGGTCCCACGCTGAGCCCCCGGAATTAGACTTTCCGAGGGGTGGGCTGGGGAACCTGCCTTCTGAACAGGCTCCCCAGGTGACTCTTGTGCAACATAAAACATAAGTCATTACTGGAGATGGGAGGGGAGAGTATAGTCGGAGACCTATCAGCTGAGTCCAAGTATAATAAAATGGTGAATCACGGCTCTCATTCAAATACAGAATGGACCTGTGTCAGAGGTTTTGTTTAACTCATTAACTTACGTCAGAACCATTAGGTGGTAAAGCTGATCCCAAGCACATTTGAGGAAAAAGAGCGTATGTAATCCACCAGGAAGAGCACTTTCCAAACAAGAATGTTAGATAAGATTGCTAGGTTACAGAAGAAACTGCTTAGTGTCCTGCAGGCCAATAAAACCCCATAACCTTTAGGGCTCTTTCCTACCAGATAGAAAAACACAAATTAATGTCTTAACTTCACAGGACCTGGCTATAATCAAATGATGAATAGCAAAGTCAAACACAGACACATTCGGCGAGAAAATTAAATAACCCCTGGCTTCGCCTTGGGTGAACTCGTTAAGTGATGCCTCTGTATGACTTTGGAAGGACAAGCAGCCCAACTTTTTGCTTTATTTCCAACTTTTAAATAATTCTTTTTTTACAGTGAGTGAAGATAGCAGAACATGAAATGTGTGGACTCCACACCTCTGGATGAGAAAATTCAGGCTGGAGCAGATATATTCAAAAACCATAACCAGTTAATTCCCAGGGAGGAGAAACCTGACTGACACACAGAGTTCGTATAGTATGTCCTTGGGTTTACCTCAGACACCGGCTACAGTCACGTCCTCCTGCTTTTTAAATAAGTGACTTGCCATCTTTGTAGTTACTTGGCTTACAAACTAGTCATTCTCTAGTAATTTCTCTTAGAAGTTTATCCTAAAAGTTTGCTAAGGTTTTCAACTGTATTCTTGTCTTTAATCTAAAAATTTGGGCACTTTATTTAAGCGTCAGAAACATCGTCTGATTTTTACAAAACAGTTGTTGACTGGGGGATTAAATATTGACCATCAAGAAACATGAACTGAAATAGAAAACTACACGTCCCAACCCAACCTCAGTGTTTCTTCATCACTTCTTTTGGCTTTAGCGCCATAGTTTAGAAATGAATAGGGGCCGGCCTCGTGGCTGAGTGGTGGTTTGCTTGCTTCACTGCGGCGGCCCAGGGTTTCACTGGTTTGGATCCTGGGCGCGGACATGGCACCGCTCGTCAGGCCACGTTGAGGCAGCGTCCCACGTGCCACAACTAGAAGGACCCATGACTAAAATGTACAACTATGTACTGGAGGATTTGGGGAGAAAAAGCAGAAAGAAAAAAAAAGAGAAGAAAGAAGATTGGCAACAGTTGTTAGCTCAGGTGCCAATCTTTAAAAAGAAAAAAATGAATACCTGTGCTGTGAATAAACCTCTGGAGTTCAGCAACTTCACTTCAGTTCAGTTCCATTTTCTAATTTCAAGTAAAATTTAAATTTAGTAATGTTTGTAATCTTTCCGTGGTTATCTCTAAATGAGCGGAGAGATATTTCTTTTCTTCTTTGTACTTTTCTCTATTCCTTTTTTGTAAACCAAGAACGTCTTTTTTATTAAATTAATTTTTAAAAACTCACTTCATTGATCAAATTTACCATTGTTAAAGTTATTGATAAATACAGCGTCTATCATTTATTGGACCCATTGGCTCTTTAAGTCTTGAAAAAATAATTTGTTTTATTTTAAAATAACTTTATTGAGATATGTTTTACATATCATAAAATCCACCAATTTCAAGATATTTATATGCCAATATTCATAGCAGTATTATTCACAATAGCCAAAAGGTAGAAATAACACAGATGTCCATCAATAGATGAATGGATAAACAAGATGTGGTCTGTACATACGATGGAATATTATTCAGCCTTAAAAAGGAAGGAAATTTTGACACAGGCTACAACATGGATGAACCGTGAAGACATTATTCTAAGTGAAATAAGCCAGTCGCAAAAGGACGAATATTGTATGATTCCACTTACGTGAGGTATGCAGAATAATCAAATTCATAGAAATAGAAAGTCGACTGGCGGCTTCCGGGGACTGGGGAGGGGTGGGCGTAATCGTCTGATGGGTACAGAGGTTTGGTCAGGGAAGATGAAAACATTCTAGAGATGGGTAGTGGTTATGGTTGCACAATAATGCGAATATACTTAATGCCACTGAACTATACACCTCAAAGTGATTACAACGGCAAATTTTATGTTATGTATATTTCACCACAATAAAAAAAAGGAAAAAAATGCCATTTCGGGTGTACAGTTCACTGACTTTTAGTAACTTAACCACGTGGTGTCACCATCATCATACAGCCGTTTCAGAGCATTTTCATCCCTGCAGTAAGATCCCTGATGCCCGTTGACAGTAAGCCCATTGCCGCCCCGCCCCAAGCAATCACTAATATCATCAGCCACTATAAATTTGCCTTTGGACGTTTCATGTGAATGGACTCACACGACATGTGGTCCTTGTATCTGGCTGCTCCCCCCGAGAGTGACCTTCTGAAGTCCATCCACAAGAGCGAGCATGTCAGTGCTTCACTCCTCTTTTACTGGCGAATATGGCTTCACTGTGTGGATGGATCTTGTTTCATCTGTCTGTTCACGGAGCCCAGGGTGTTGATGGTGTTTCCAGTTTGGGGCTGGTACACATAGTGCTGCCATGAACAGTCGTGATTTTCCCTCCCAGAGACAGCCTAAGCTGTGCCACGTGTATGCATATGTGTGTGTGTATAGGTTTGTATATATTTATATACCCGTGTATATATATGTTTGCATATATGTGTGTGTGTGTGTATGCGTGTGTATATTTTTTTCTCTAATCCTGCAAGGTAGGCATAATTAGCTGCATTTTGCAGAAGAAAAGAAAGGTTAAATAACCTTTGGGTCACCCAGCTAGGTTCCCTGGGCACAGAAAAGGGTCTGACGGACCGTGGTGGCAGCAGGGTGACAGAGTGGAAAGAATGAGGTTCAAACTGTGAATAGTGAGCGCCGGCTTCTCCGCAGAGTTCGCTCCCCACTGGTCCTCACCGGCTCCTGGTGGCAGGTTTTGGGGGCTGACCCTCCTGGAGACCATCACACTGATGGGGGGCTCACAGAGGGGATTTCCCTCGGGTGGAGAAACCAGGGGCTCTGAGGGGCCACCCAGCAAGCTCTTGCTTGTCTCAGTGACTGTAATTCTGCTTGGTAATTTAGATTACATTTTCCAAAGAGTGGAGGAAGTATTTACCACAGTGTTTAAAAGTGAGGCCTCAGGAGATGGACTACCTGGGTTCACGCGCTGGTGCTGCCACATATTATTAGCTCTGTGGCCTTGGACTACTTACCTACCCTCTGTGTGCCTCAGCTTCTTCATGTGTAAACTATGAATAACTCACTGGGTTGTTATGAGGTTTAAATGACATAATATAGAGAGAGCAAGGATCACACTGGCGCTTGGCCATAATAAGCCCTGAATAAGTATTAAATGTTGTTATTATACTTCTTTGCTACAGAATTATCCTTGGGGGTCCCAGAGCCTGGAAGACACACAGGGCCCTTCCATCATCCTGACTGTCCATCGCTGTGGCACATCATGCCCAAACCTCGGCTTCTTCTCTGCAGGCTCTCCCCTTTGCCCAGGGGGTAAGAGGAGGGGCGTTGATGACAATCCTCCTGAGAGAGAGGGCCTCTGGGAGCTCAAGGGCAGAGAGCACTCCAGCCTAGACTGCCCGCTTTAGGAAATGCTTCATTTTGGGTTTCCTTGGAGTCCCCCTGCCCCTCCCCCCACCACGACAGCCCCTTTATCCTCCACTCTCTCTCAGGGCTCCTCCAGCCCTTCTGCATGAGCCTGCTCCCTGTCCTCCCCTGGGGCATCGTTGCATTTCAGGTGGAGACCAGAGCTAGAGGCGGCTTGGGAGAGTTTATCCGGGGTTTTCTGCTCTGGTTCCCACCCACCTGCATATGCACAGATTCTGGCTGGAGCGGAAGCCTCTCCTCCCTGAGAACTGCTGCATCTCCCCTTCCACCACCAGAGGCGCATAGCAGAAGCTAAGCCTGAAGCCCAGTGAGATGGCGCTCCCCAGCGGCGGCCGACTGACCGAATTGGGGACGGATACGTGGTTCTTGCAGCAGGCCAGATTCTCGAGAATTTAGCCTGAAAGATTCAAAGTCAGACTGCAGTAGTCCATGAACTGGAAGCCTCTGTACCTTTGGGGGATCAAGTGTATAGGGCAGCAGAGAATTTACACAGAAGTGTTTGTGAGTGCGTGTCAGAGAGAGAGTCAGACGGACAGCCTCTCTCAGCTCTTGAAGGGTTTCCCATCTAGAGTTCCAGGAGTCCCCACAGAATGTCCTCTCCTGAGGTGAGAACGTACTCCTGTGCCTCAGCGGCCTTCTCCACCTGGTTGCAGCAAGCAAGCTATGGGGCACATGGTGCTCAGAAAGCAGAGCAGCGATTAAAAGCTCTTTAGCAAGAAGTCAGACAGAACTCGGTTTGAATCTTGTCTCTGTCACTTTCTAGCTGTGTGACCTTAGACTAATTGCTCCATCTCTCTGAGCTTCAGTTTCCTCACCTAAAGGGGATGATCAAGTTTACTTCATAAAATTGCTCAGAGGATTACACAAAACAATGAATGTGAAATAGGGTGGTGCTTGGCATATAGGTGATGACCAGTAAATGATAATTTATGTATTATAATTCATACCTTCCTTTAAAATCAACGTTTTATCAGTATGAAATTTGCATGACTCTAAATTACCAACCCAAATTTCTTTTGCTGGTGTTTACATGATGTATCTTTTTCCATCCTTTTATTTTCAATCTTCTGTGTCCCAGTATTTAAAGCATGTCTCTTATAAACAGCATAGTGTTATTTTTGAATCTGGTTTAACCATCTTTGTCTTTTCATTGGAGCATTTAGTCCATTTACATTTAATGTAATTACTAACATAGCTGTCTTCTAGTCTACCATCTTGCTACTGGGCACGACCTTTACTCCCAGAATGTGCCCCTTCTGGGGTCTCAACCAAAAGCCTAAGATGTTTGCCAAAGCCCCTGTGTCTCCTCCCCATTACGCAGCAGCTGAAATCTGTTCAGCTCTTCATCTTCTCAGCTGCTGTTTTCTGCTGGGTTTCCCAGAGTTCTCACTGCATGCTTGGTTTAGGAGTCAGCCAGCAACTTGAGGGGAACCTGTATGCAGATTTCTCATTCAGTCCTCTCCATCATTCTTCCTTCAAGTTCCAGCTACTCTGGCCGCCTTAAACTCTGATCTCAGCGCAATAAGACTGCTGCTGCTTTCTGCTATCACCCATTCCTCCCTGCCCTGCGCTCCCCAAATGCCCACCGGCCCCCCCCCCGCCCCCATCCAGTGATTTGGGAAATGCCCTCAGGAAAAGCCAAGACAAATGTGACGCTCCTTCATGCTTCTCCTTCTCTTAGGGATCGTAGCGTCTCAGATCCTGCCTGCACTGCATGGGTACTTTCCAATTCCTTCAAACAGTTGCTTTCTATATTTTTTCCAGTATTTATAACTATTTTGGCAGGAAGATTAATCTGATACAAGTTATTCCCCTACAGCCAGAACCACAAGCCTTATGCTCTTTCCATTCGCTGAGCCCTTCTCAAAACTGCCTGAGAGTGGGGAGCAAAAGTTTCTGCTGGCAGGCAATTGACTTGAACCTAGTTCAGTCTACAGAGGATGGGATGACCTCATCAGTTGGACTCCAGACAAAGCGATCTGAGATATTTAACTATCAGACTGAAGTTTAGGTATTTGTTAAAAGTTATATGGTCTTGAGAATATGAAAGAATTCAGGAGCCTATTGGGTTCAAGATATTTACATTGCTTAGGATCCTTTTCAAAGGTTATTAGGCCAAAAGAACCAAGAAAATTAAGATCCAATTAAATGAGTGACTTGGTAAGAAGGGCATGCTTCTGAAGGTAGACTGAAGAATAATTGTGTAAGACAATTGCCTACGAGATTGCTTCTCTCAGATTATGAAGTTGACTGAGCAATCATAAATAGCATCCAGTGTCTCTTGGGGATGCTGACAAGAATCAAGTATGCCTCACCAGGAATCTCAAGAATGCTGAGGAGCAATCAGCAAATGACTGGAAACATTTTGGTTTCCTTAGTGGGGGTGAGAAGAACCACTCTGAAAGTCTGCAGCTCTGGCCATCGGTAACCGCGGTTAACTGGGATGGCTGTCGTCGTCTTCAGCGGGCGTGTAGTTTTCAACCCTGGTGCATCAGTCAGGGTCTAGTTGGGGGGCAAAAGCCACATGGGTCATTTTAACAGAGAGAATTTAATATAAAGAATTATTAATCTGGTATTGGACAAATAAAATGGCGAACAGGAGACACAGAGGAATCACACAAGTGGTAACTACAGGAAGTAATTACCACCTTTAGAAGTGGGGAAACAAGAGAAAAGGTTTGCGGAGGATAGAAATTTAAATAGTTGGGGGCAGGGCTCAGTGCAGCCGGTGCTGCCATCTCCAGGGGAGACGCTGAGCTTGGCTCTGGGAGGGTGGAAAACTGCCAGCTGGAACTAGCTGCAGCTGCTGGTCCCCAACTGTCCCTGCCAGGCGATGATGACAGAGACGGGAAGCAGAGAAGACAGACCCTTCCCAAGGCACCGGCCTCGCGGGCTCCCTCTTGCGGCCCCATTGGCAGACCCCAGGAGGAACCCAGCTAACAAAGAGACAGGTTTGTGGAATCCCAGCCAGCCCCAGGGTCCCAAATGCAGAAACGGCTTGAAGCTGAGAGAAACAGCTCACCAGCACACGGAGAGGCAGGCTTATGTGTAGGAAGATTTAAAAGGAGCAGAACCACAGCACTGGTATTTTTATGTTAGAAGGAATCTGCATATTTGGTGTTTCAGACATGTGATATGTAAGAATGGAAAGCTTAAAGAGTAAGAGATTTATAACTTCACTTTAAACATGTAATTGAGCAGTTAATTTAGACTTGTGATTTTTTATGGTGACATCTAAGTAAAATATAGAAACGTTTAAATTTTCCCTTATTTTTATAAGTTTAATTTATTAGTTTCCATAAGAATTTAGGATTTGGGAAGATTTTGTATGCTGTCAGAAAAACCGAAGTACTTAAAAAAGAAAGAAACACATGAACTGTATAAATGCACGTGTTTGAAGGGCTGAGCTGAGCTGGTGAACAGCACCAAGCATTGTTCAAAGGCACCTCCAAAGTTATTGCTAGAATCGGCTAGACTTCGAATAATAAGATTTGTAAGCTCAACTTAAAAGCCTAAAAAAGGTTTTTTAATCTGTATCTTAAATTCAATATTGATTCTAAAGACAAAATTAATTGTATTTATTAAACGATTACCAATTATTAAACTTATTAAAATATTATTTTTAAAGCCAAATTTAAACTTACCAATTTTTAAAGGAAAAAACCCCTCTGACATCTTTTCTACATGAGAAATCTGCCGTCCAGGACAGCAGAGTCCCCACCCCCGGCCCCACTCCCCATCCCCACTCCCCATCCCCTGAAGTTTTCCTAGAAGTGGCTGGAGAAGAGCAAGAGAAGCAACTTTGCTTCTCCGCTTTTCTGGAAACCCAGAAACCATCTCGCCTTGTAGCAGGCTGAGATCACGCCCTGGCTTGGCTCTTCTGCTTCCTCACCTTCTGTCAAGCCAGGATAACATGAAATAGGATGGCCAGGAGATTTGGGGTGAAGGAACCTGGGGTGGAGTCCCAGCTCCATTGCTTAAGGAACTCAAGCCTCAGGTCCCCCCCCCCCCAGAAAATGGGGGTGATACTGCCTTGCAAGGCTGTCATGAGGACCAGCACAGTGCTGGGCACACCAGCCAGCAGAATCGGAACCTTCCTGTGCTGGATCCTGAGGGCAGCCCGAGCACACTGGCCTGGGACTCTCCCTCTTACTTCTTGGTGGGAGGCAAGCTCTCTCCCCCTCCCTCGGGCACATGTTCCAGGCCCCAAAGGCCCCAAAGGAATTTCTCACCACAGACCGAAAGAGGACAGGCCAAGGAAGAGGCGGCTGGGTCGGGAGCAAAGCAGCAGCCCTGGGGGCAGGGTTGGCTCGCTCTCGGCAGGGATAGGCAGCCAGTGGCTGGAGCAGGAAGGGGAGGGGTTGCAGGGAAGGGCTCAGATGTGGCCCCCCTGTGTTCACAGGTCACCTGGCCACTCTGTAGGCCAGTTGGAACATGCTTAGGGAGCAGCAGGGGGAAGGGCCTTGCCACAGGAGAAAGGAGAGCGGGTGAAGGAGAGCGGGTGAAGGTCCTTTCTGCAAGTACTGGGAGGGAAGGAGTGGGGACCAGAATCATCACCACCCCACTAATTCGTCAATGCACTTCCCTGAGAACTGTCCCTGTATTGCTAGGCCCCAGGCATGCAGCCAGAAGTCCTCCACACCCCTGCCTGCCCAGCACATGCACTGAGAAGGCACAGAGGCGCATGCCTCCTTCTCCCTGGAGAAGCGGTGCGGAGGGCCCCGGGGGACTGCGGGCGCAGCAGGGCGCAGGGGGGGTGGGTGGCGGTGGAGGGTGGCTTCCTGGACAGTGCCAGTCCTGGTGAGGCTGACACTGGTTCACAGGGAGTCAAAGAGCAGCAAAGGAAGCCAGAAAGGCAGGTGGGGGCCAGCTGGGGAAGGACCTCAAAGTCAAGTTCAGGGGCGTGGATTTTGTTGGAAGCCAGGGAAAAGTTTTAAGCAGGGATTGCATTTTAGAAAGATCAGCTGGTGGTGTCCATAGGGAGAGAGGGATCTGGAGACAAATACGGGAAGTACCAAGTCGTAGGAGTCCAGACAGGGAACCATGAGGGCCTGACAGGCACATGACACAGGAAGTAAGAGAAGGGTTGGAGCAAGGGACTCCAGCATCGTGGTCACCGTGGGAGTCCAGGCCACGGTGGGTGGAAGTCAGGCTTAAAGGCCCCTGGGCCAGGCCAGCCAGCTTCCCCTGACCCCACCTGCCCAATGCAGTCTCACCCTCCTGGGGTCCCCAGTACACCACGTGGTGGCCTTTCTCCCACGGAGAGAGATGTCAGCAGAGGAGGCTGCAGAGGCAGTGCCCACAGACACCATGAGACGGAGAGTATCCTGGATTAGGGGGTGGGCCCAATGGAATCACGGGGGTCCTTGAAATTAGAAGAGCGGGGCAGGAGGCAGGCTGGCGTGATGCACTGCGAGAGGGATTCAACCCACCACTGCCGTTGTTGAAGACGAAGGGGCCACAAGCCAAGGAATGGAGGCGGCCTCTAGAAGCTGGCAAGGACAAGGAAATGGAGTCTCTCAGAGAGGAGAGGAGGGCAGCCCTGCCGACACCTTGATCTTCACCCAGTGAGACCCACGTCAGGCTTCCAGCCTACAGGGATAATAAACGTGTGCTGCTTTAAGCCACTAACTTGTGGTGATTTGTCATGGCAGTTAGGAAACAAAAGCAAACGTGCCGCTGGCTCCCTGTCACTCAGGTCTCAGCTCGAGTCAACTTTGGAGAGACTTTCCCTAAGGCTGCCCTCTCGTCGCTCCTCGTCACCATTCTGCCACTTTATTTCAGCCAGTTGTTCATGATTTGAAATCCTGTTGACATGATTCCCCTGTTAGATTGTAAGTTCCCAGAGGACAGGCATTTGGTCATCAGTCCGTCTCTGCATCCCCAGACCAAGAAAAGTGCCTGCGCAGTGGCAGCTCCAGGAATGTTTGGTGGGTCGATGAGGGGATGCGTGAGAGAACATGGGGGCACACCCGCGCCGTGAAACCTACGCAGGCCGAGCGCTCAGCGGCTCCTCTCCGTCCTCACAGCCTCTGAAGGCTCAACCGAAATGTACACGCCCCCCTCAATCCTCCAGCATCTTCGCTCAGTTCAGGTCACCTCTCCCTCGGGCTTATGCTGCTCTAGCCCTCCCGGGAGAGGAAAATATTATAAATTCCCTCTGCCAGACAGAATCAGAGGGGAAGGTATGGGGAGAGTCCGTGAGGAAATACAGCGAGGGTTCCCTCCAGGTCAAACACTCCAGGAGGAGAGACCAAGCTGGTGTAGGAGAGGCCTGGCCCTCTCGGACTTGCTCAGTGTTTCCAGGGCGCTGCAGACAGGCGGTTTCTCCAGGAAATGGCTTGCCGGTGCAGCCAAGGACAGCAACAAAGCCCAGGGGAGACCGGCGAGCTGCGGCCGCTGCCCACCGTGGGGCACAGGCAGGGAAGGCAGGCTCAGGCAGTGCAGACAGGACACACAGACTCATGGGCTGCCGCACTTGCACATGCAAGCGAGATGCACAGCGCGGGGCAGGGCGACGTGTACAAAATGCTGGTGACTGAGTCCGTGTTAGAAACAGACAACATGAAAGGCTTCTGGCTTGTGAGCTCACTCCAAATTTAGAGTCGTGATCACTTCCTGTCATTAAACCTCAGCCACAGGAAGATCCTAGCTTCAATAACAAAAACGAATCTTCATCTCATCAAGGGGAGAAAAAGTGGTTAAAAACACTACAGCTGTCACTCTCGCAGTAGTTCTGATGGCTAACGTGCCCAGAAACATCAAGAAAACTTTTTTCTGTACAGTCTGAAATATTTACTGTCCAGTTATCAGGGGTGTTCCTCAAAGGTGGCGTTGTAAACTGACTAACAGCACTTAAGTGCACTGGGTCTGAAGTGACAGTCCCATTCTCGACCTGAGAGCTCACATATTTACTGATGACTGCTGTCCTCATCAGGGGCATTTTGTATGTGGAAAAGACATTTTAAAAACATATATACTGTGAATGTTGCAAACTAAAAAAGCAAATCCAAGCACGATTAATTACTTTGCCTGGATCAATAAATGCTAGTGCCAAGTGCTGTCGTATACCAAGGAGGACAAAAGCCCTCAGCTGAAGAAATCATATTGCTGCTACTTACTGATATTCCATTTCCTAAATGCATGTTAGTCAATTTGTGGACTTTATCCAACACACACAGATTTTTCTTGGCTTGGAATTCTCAGATCTCTTTTGGACATTTCTCTTCCATCACTCTCTTAGAAGGATGAAAATGAAAGGACTTTTTAAACAGAATTTCCAAATTACAAGCCACCAAAAGCACAACTCGGGTCATATTTCAGATCTTCACCCAGAAGGGAAATGCCATCAAGGTTTGGATGTGCTGAGGTCTCTCCCCCGCTGGCAGCTGAAACTTCCTCATCCTCTCCCAGCCGCCTCCCGCCCCTTTCAAAGCCAAGCTGACTCCCGTCTCTGAGATTTCACAAACAGAGAGACTAAGAGAACACCTAGAAGGTGCCAGAAGGATCCAGAGCCTTCTCTTTTTTCTGGAGCTGTCATCAGTGGGGCCAACAGGCAAATACGAAGAGAAGAAGAGGGGTTCAGGGTGGATAAGAGCCGGGGCCCGGAGAGAGCAGTGTGGAGGACCGGCACAGCACCAAAGCCCACTGCCCCAAACAGCATTCTGAGACCTCACATGGGAGAAATTCCAGGCCCTTCCGGGCACTTCTTTAATCCCAGGGAACGAACATCTCTCCAAAAGGCCCCGCCCACATCTCCCCGTCTCCCCTCTGGGAAGCAATGAGACCTGCCACTCGGCCGAGCCCTCTGCTCACAGAGCAAGCTGAGACCCCTGCAGCAGCTTTTCCTCTAGACTATGACACGCACACACACAGGCCCTTCTGGATTCAAGTCCGGCAGCTTCCAGAGCTGCAGCCCATGAGCCCTGCCCGCACGGAGGACTTTCCCCTCACCCACTGCCAGGCTCCGTTTTTAGGGGCGTTGCTTACTTTTTAGTCTGAAGACATGCCCCGTTGGAAATAAGCAGTGCAAGATCCTACGTGCAAATATTTGCAATTTTTTTTTTAAACGATGCACATTTAAAAAAAATTCAAGTCAAATCCAGGAACAGACTAGCTGGTTGGTAGCAGCTGGCCCCTCACTCACACTAGGAAAATGGTCAGTTTCTGAAATGAGGGAGGGAGGAAGGCACCAGCTACGCCACCGGGGAGGTCAGTTCCTTGAGCTTGGGAAGAAGCCCAAGAGGGAAATGCTGAGGCTTGATCGGAGATGGGCTCTCCCCACCCTGTGGCCCCCCTGAGCCAAAAGCCAAAGGCAGCATGGAGGGTCTAGATGGAGGTGAGGGTGGCACCTCACCCACAAGGCAGGCAGCTCTTCCCCAGGAATTCTGAAACTAAAACAAGGAAGACGCATCCCCAGAGCCCTGCTGTGTAGGGCTGCAGGCTACCTATACTCCACTAGACGGGAGCAGAGGTATCTCGCTGTCACCCGTAAGGCTCCGCATCACTGGAACCCAAAGGAACTCTGAAAGCCAACACATCCTGGATGGTTTTGCATGTGGCCCAGACAAGCTCTTGCTATGGGAATGCCAGGGATACGGGATATATCATTGGGAGTATGAGGCAGTCCAGTATCTGAGGGGAAAAGGCCCGGAGGTGAGCATGTGAGTTAGGCAGGCAAGGCTGGAAGTCAAGAAGTGAACATTAGCAGTTGGGTCTGTGTGTCTGCAGAGCAGCGGTCACAGTCATGAGAAAGGGAGGCTGACAACAGGGATTTACCCAGCGCACTCAGACTAGGCCCGAACCCAAAAGGCCAGAAGGCAGCATGGCCCAAAGGAGGAGTCCCTCAGCTGCCCGGGACGGGGCATCCTCATCCTGGTGGGCATCCAGGCAGGAGCTGGGAAGTCCCGAGGTGGGCCTTCAGCCGAGGGAAGCACAGTTTAGCTCCGAGCCCTCCTGGCTGCCCGCTGCCACCTCCCCCAGCTCCTCAGTGCTGTCGGTGATGTTGGGCTCGCTGGAGCACTGCCGGTGGGGCGGAGAGAAGCTGGGTGGCAGGAGCAGGTGCTGGTCCTCAATGCCTGGCTCCTCGCCCAGGCCTGAGTGCATCATGGTGGCCATGGCCAGCAGCTGGATGTCCGAGTGGGCATTGGCCACCGTGTGCCGCCGGACACTGCCACACTTCTCCAGGTAGGCCTCCCCCTCTTGCTCCGTCAGCGGGGTCAGGGCCATCTCGTTCAGGGGCCGGCTGACGGTGGTCACTGGGGAGGCGTAGTTCAGGAGAGTCACCTTGGGGCGGACCCGGGAGTGGCGCCTGGCTGCAAGAGAAAAACCAGCAAAGGCTGTAATGGTGGACAGAGAGCAGGAGTCCAAAGCTCGGGATCTGTCGCGGGAGGAAGGCGGTGGCAGCTCCACCTGCAGGACCAGCGTTGGGTGCAGCCTGCGGCAACGCGAGGGGCGACCTTGGGAGGGCTGAACTTTTCTCTTGCAGCTTTATCTGTTTATGCCAGATGCTGCCCCCGACCAACCCTCCCCATGTATTAGGGGTCACCAAAGGACTTTCCTGATAGACTGGGTTCAAGGGCATCTCTCTCTCCCCAGCTGCTCCCCAAGCGTCACTGGATTTGCCCTGAATTCCCTTTCAACCAGTCTCCTCTGAAGACCTGGGCACTGGCTGGACCAGCTTCTAAAAGAAGTCTTCTAGCTCCATTCAGCTAGAGGTAGCTTCTGCAGGGTCAACCTAAGATTAAATCCAGAGGAAGAGGTAACTGGGGGCCCCTCAGCCATCAAAGCTAGCACAGTGGGTCATCCCCCAAATCCTCCTGAGCCAGGACCATCAACGCTCCTTTCCTCCAGCCAGGACGACGGTCTGAGACCCACGTTCTGTACAAGTCAGTATCTGGATTCAAACAGCCTTCAGCACCGTCACCGAACGGGCTAGGCTCCAGGAAGGCAGACAGGAAGAGCGAGGGCCGGACACGGATTATTATGCTGCTGCTGCTGCTTGAATCCTCACCACGTTCCAGAAACTTGACATACATTCATCTTCTGAATCCTCCTAAGAACTGAACCTAAGTCTTGATGCATCATTAGCTCCCACTTTACAGGAGAGAATGCTGAGCCTAGAGAGGTAACAACTTACCCGCGCTCACCCAGCTAGAACGTAGGAGAGCCGGCCTTCCAGCAAGGTCTGTCTCTGCAGACGTTGCCCGGCCAGCTGCCGTGCAAGCACACAGACACCTATCACCAGCGAAGTTCCCGAGGGAAGGACAAGCCATGTGTGTGAGGTTCAAAGAGAGGAAAAAGCTTGCCGCCGGGGGACAATCGGGAAACTTGCCAGGGAGGATGTACATTGGAGATGGGCCTTCAGAGTAGCAGAGCTCCCAGAAGGGAGGGGGTGGTGGCGTTTTTTTTTTTTTTTTTTTGAGGAAGATCAGCCCTGAGCTAACTACTTCCAATCCTCCTCTTTTTGCTGAGTAAGACTGGCCCTGAGCTAACATCCATGCCCATCTTCCTCTACTTTATATGTGGGACGCCTACCACAGCATGGCTTTTTGCCAAGCGGTGCTATGTCCGCACCCGGGATCCGAACTGGCAAACCCTGGGCCACTGAAGCGGAATGTGTGCACTTAACCGCTGTGCCACCGGGCCGGCTCCCCAAGCACCACAGGCCATGGGCTGGCTGGACCCAGCACACACGAAGTGAGGAGATGCACCCCAGCAGGTGGGAGGGGCCGTGCCAGAGGACGGCCCTCGAAAGCCCCAGGGAACCACCTGTGAGCAATCAGAAGCAGGCGGGGTGGGGGCTGGGCCTCAGGGACACTCACTGGGCAGGAGCCAGCACGGCTGGAGCCTGAGAGGCCAGAAGTCAGGAAAGCCAGCGAGACCACGTATAATTTTCTATAATGAATATGGATTACAAGTGGAAAAAAATCAGCACTAACATCAGAATCATGGTGACAGGTGACCCAGACAGGAACCAGAGATGGGGTGGTGATGGGGGCCAGACGAGGAAGAGGATGGGCTGGCGATGCCAGAGATGACACGACAGACGCCAACAAACAAGGGGCCGAGGGCCGGGGAGGATGCAAGACGGCGGCAGTGCCAGGCCGGGGGCAGGACCACAGGGGAGGGGCTGGGACAGCCAGTGGACACGCCATTTTGAAGTTGGGGAAAGAAGTTGCAGTTGAAGATAGAAATTTGAATATATTCCCAAAATATTGAAGCATGTAAGAAAATGTTCACAGAATAATATTTGGTGACAAAAGCAGAATATAAACATTCTTATTATTATAATATGCATTTTTTTCCTCTTTTAAACAAAACTGGGGTTATACCAGGTGTTGCATTCACACACATACATGCACACGTATGTATAACACCTGAGAAGTTTATACATCAAAATGTTAATAGTAGTTATCTCTGGGTAGAAGGATTACAGTGATTTTTAAAGTTTCTCCTTTATCCTTTTAAAAAATATTTTCCACATTTTATTCCACGTGCATGCATTTCTTTCACAATGAGGAAAAAACATTTTGGGATATAACAACTCTGGAGTCCCCGATGGCTGTGGCCCTCAGAGAGAACATGACCCCTCTGAAAATGAAGAGAGGGGTCAAGGGTTAAGTCATCTCTCGTATGCCTGCATGCAGCGGGCGGATGCTGCCAGAACGACGATTAAATCACTGACGATAACGCAGCCGGGAGCACTGAAGAGGGGCGGGCGCTGTTCTAAGCACCTTGCTGTGACCCCTCTCCCCCTGGGGAAGGGGGTCCTGTTACCATTACTGCCACGTTACAAATGAGGAAGCCACAGCACCGAGAGGTCACGTAACCTGCCCAATGTCACTAAGAGGAGGCAAAGCTGGCCTGGAACACAGGTCCTGACCTCCAGAAGCCAAGCATCTTCACCGATGAGCCCCCTGCCTCTCCAGGAGGAAGGAAACACTAGGATGGGCTGGAGAGGTGGGAGAAGAACTGAAACAGTCAAGCAACTGAAGCCCAGGGAGAAGATTCCAAAGGAGGAAGCATAGATACCAGCCACACAGCAATTCCCAGGGCCTCTCCTCTCCCCTCCACGAGAAGCTCCCTCTGGGGTGGCTCCCCTGGAGGCACCTGGCTCTTCCACGCTGAGGCGCGTGTCAGCTGCGTGAGCTGGATGAAAGATCCCAGCGCAGCGGAGGAGGCTGAGGGCGTAGGGTAAGGAATGCCGGGTCGGGGGGCTCTGTGCCAGGCCTCTGCTGCTTTCCAGCTGCCCTCTTCCTGCCGGGGCACTCCTCTCCCAGCCTTCCAGCAGCCCACCCAGTGCAGGGTCCCTGAGACCCTGAGGACCCCAAAAGAAACCCACTCCCTCTCTCAGCAGGGGACGGAGCAGGGAGCAAAGGAGAAGGGCCTGAGCGCAGACCAGCCCTGGGCGCTCTGACAGGATCAGGAGAGCACGCGGTGCCGCTATGGACGAGCCTTGGGGACGCGGCCTGTGTGCTTTAGTTTACTCCTGGCTCTCTACTTGGATCTGGGGGCCCTGACACACACTAGGGTCACTTCCAAAGCTCCCCTGCTGGACGGACGTAGCAGCGAGACCTGCCACGTCCCTCTGTTCAGCTCTCAGCAGGGCCTGTCACCGGGCGGTTTATACGTCCTGTGCATACACATGTCCATCTACACACGTATGTACATACAAACAACGACGAGAGAACAAAACCCTAACCCTTAGGAATAAGTCGCCAAGTCTGCTGGCTCGGAGCCCCAAGGGAGCTGTTTGGCTGTAGGACAATATGTTGTCATGCCCGTTGTTCACTGGGGAAGACTGTGGCTCCACCAGCTCCTCGGTTCTAAAGGGCAGTGCCCAGACCCCCACTACATGCCCTGTGTGCCTGGCCACGCTGCTGCTGCCGGCCCACCCGCCGAGGTCAGGTGACAGCAACCATGGCCCCCAGCAGGCACCAGACAGGAGGCCGTGTAGTCTGGGGGAGGCTGGCCACTGGCCCCCTCGCTGGGAAGAAAAATAGGAGACAAAATGCCAAGGAACAAGCAAGACAGAAGAATCCACGCCAGGCGTTCACAGAGGCTCTGCCTGAAGCACGTGTGCTCCAGCCATCCATGCCCCGCATTTCTATCACGTTCCCACATCTTTACAAGAACCATGCATTACTTTTATGATCACAAAAATCGATAACTATAAAACAGAAGCACTGGAAGAGTTCAAAGAAGCAGGGACCTCATTAAAGAACCATCCTTAAAAAAATGCCCTTGAGGGCCGGCCCCAAGGCCAAGTGGTTAGAGTTCTGCGTGCTCCGCTTCACTGGCCAGGGTTTACAGGTTCGGATCCTGGGTGCGGACCTACTCAGCTCATCAGCCAGGCTGTGGAGGCATCCCACATAGAAAATAGAGGAGGACTGGCACACATGTTAGCTCAGGGCTAATCTTCCTCACTAAAAAAAAAAAAACAAACACACACCCTGGAAAACAATTCATTTCTCTCCCACTGCTGTTAAAAGTCAACACTTTAGATTGGTGGGAAACCTGTGCTGTGGCCCGAACCCTACACCCAGCCTGGCCGGAGAGTGGCCAGACTGTTTGGTCTGCGTGCAGGTCTCTGTGTTAACGAGACCAGGTGGCTGCGGGCAGGAGCGGGGCGGGGTCTGTGTAGATGACAGGGCCACAGGGGCAGACAGCATCTCCACAATGTCTACTGTGCACAGAGACTCCAGTGATGTCTTACGGGAGTGTGGCAACCCAGGGAATGATTCTGCTTGGGGACAGGTATCTGGAAAGGAGCAGGACTAATGTTAGGCTTTCAGCGTGGCTAAGACCTGGGCCAGGCAGACATGAGGGGGGACACAGTCCAGGGAGAGAAAAGAGCTGGAACAAAGGCAGAGGGGATACAGGGCAGCTTGAACGGGGCAGGTGTGCACAGCAGACACATGCAGCATCTCTGGAGGAAGTGAGAATTCATTCCATCACTTCCAGGGGCCCCAGCTTGGTAGCAGGAGCCAGGAAAGATGTCGCAGACAGGTGCCCCCACGTCGTCCAGCAGCCTGACTGAAGCTCTTGGAGGGCTCAACAGGGCAGCAAACAGGAGCGGCCACTTCAGCTGCTACTGAGAGCTGGAGCCAGAGTGAGGGGGGTCAGCCTCAGGGAGGGGGTCTCAGGAAACCCATCCCTCCTTCAACAAACATTTCCTCAGCTACTATGTGCAAAATGCCGTGCTTGCTGCTGAGAAACATAAAGCCGATGTGGGGCCTGGCCCAGGGGGTGGAGCCATGCCAGATCAGAGTGTGTGTGTGTGTGTGTGTGTGTGTGTGTCTGGTGGAGGGTAGGGTCCACTGTGTGCTCGGAACTGTATCCAAAAGGGAGGCACCTCACTGACGCTGACATCATCTCCGGAGCATTCTGCAGAAAAGGCACCTGAAGCCGAGATGCTAAAGCACCATGACAGTCAGCGAGGAAGCCAGGATTCCAGCCCAGGGCTGACAGCAGAGCCCAGCTCCTGAAATAACTGTTAAAACCCAGCCCACACGACGACTGTTGGGGCAGAGATACAGACGAGGGCACCTGGGGGTTCAGAGAGGAACCGCCATGCAGAGGGGTCCTTTCAGAGGGGCCTGCTCCCTGACAGGGACTCAGCGACTGACCCCAGCCTGGCCACTGGCTCACTCACTCCCTGAGAGGCGAGGGGTGCGAGGCCTGGGAACCGGGGGCCCACGCGCTCCTCGCCCTCAGCAGGCGCACGGTCTAACGGGGAGACTGACAAATAATCAGGCCAGGACTACCCAGCACAGCAGGGCCCGAATGCTGTGTGGGGCCCCCAGGAGGCACGCACAGCTTCTCCCTGGAGTGGCCCACGCGGCTGCCTCCGCCGGGGCCACAGACCACAGACGCAGGGGTCAGCCTCCTCCTCCTCTGAGCGCCCCAGGCCCAGAGATGTGACTGCAGGCCACCGCTGCAGCGCTGCCGTGGCTCCAAGGCCGGCTGCCCGTCCCGCCCCGCCCCTCTCCTCCGCTGGCCCCTGCCCCGGCTCAGGGCGAGGCTGCTGCTCTGCCTTCTGCTTTCTGGCGGAGTGTTTTGGCTCCCAAGACTGGGTGTGGGCAGCGCCGAGACCACAGGCCCGCCGGGCTGTGCGAGTCCCCTGGGCAGGCAGTGCTTCCTCACCAACTCCCACCAGACTCCAGAGCCAGCCCCAGAAAGGCGTCGGCTGCCTCCCCACCGGTCGGCCGCTGGGCCCCTCGGTGGCCTTCAGACCCGCGCTGGGCCCACAGAGCCCTGCTCGCTGTCTGCACCAGCGGAGGCCGGCGCCTGCCCCTCAAGGAGGGGATCCTCCCATCAAGGGCCCGAGGAAGCGGTGGGCACCCCCAGGGCCTAAAACCTGCTCCCTCCCTTGCTGCGGGGCCCTTTGAGCAGGGGGGCGCTGGCTGACGCCCCAGCGAGCTGCACCCACCTCGGGCCTCCCCCTGCCTTTCACTCGGCGTGGCACGGGGGGGGGGGGGGCCGCCCGAGGGCCGCTGAGCCCTGGCACTCATCACCCTACACAGGGCCAACAGCAGCGGCTCCTTTCAAACCCCCAGAGAGAAACCAGGCGTGGACGGGCGCTCTTCAGGCGGGAGGCCTGCAGGAGGCCAGGGCTTTGGCTGAGCAGGCCGGGCGCCCGCTGCATGAGGACCCGGCACCTGGGCAAAGTGGGGAGCAGGGGACCCAGGGAGGGCGCACAGGCCTGGCGTCCACATGTTCGTGATATCACTGTCTCCCTCCTCACTCGCGCTCCCTGGGCCCTAGAAAAGTGACAGCTTCGCAGGGGAGGACACACACACTCACTCACTCCACTATGGCCTCGGGCTTGTCTTTTCTCTGGAGCAAGCCCTGCACATACAGGGCTGAAGCTCACTCCTCATGCCCATCTGCCGCCTGGCAGGAACAGAGACGCCCCCAGACTCCCCATGGGGTCAACACGACACACGTGGGCACCTGGTGCAGCGAGGGGTTCCTGTGAAAACCACTTCTCTGGCTCTGGTCACCTCCCCCATGTGTGACCCTGGGGACTGTTCTTAACAACTCTGAGCCTGAGGGACCCACCCCTCAGCAGGACGGCAGCGAGCACAACATGAATCCACGCCAAGTGAGGGCTCAGTAGCTGAGAGGTGACAGGCGTTTGATAAGCGGTGGCTTTGGAGCCCATCGGCCCAGCTGCCGTGACCTCTCCCACCCCAGCCAGGCCCAGGGCGGACAGAGGGGCAGAGCCCACGGTGGGTGTGGGGCTCCTCAGGCCCAAGGCATCTCCTCGCTACACTCATTCCCACAAGCAGGATGAACATAAACTTATGCTCGTCTCCGCTTTACTGGGGACGAGCTTTTTTACTTTCTCCTGAAGGAGTGTCCTCGACGAGGCAGGCAGCACAGCGGCCACCTTAGCTTTTTGGTGCCCAGAGGTTGGAGGTGAAATGTCTGGCCTTCAATGCCTCTTGGGCTAAGGAATGAGAGGGACGGACTGCCTCCAGGAGTGGGTGGGCTCGGGGGAGGCTGGAGCCTGCAGGACAGCTGGGGAAGTGCAGACCTGGGGCTCCGGAATCCTGGCCCCAACAGCCCAGTGACCTCAATCCTCATCTGCCTCACCCATGAAATGGGAACAGCAGCGCCCCCGCCGTGGCCTGGAACCCTGCCCACCCCACACAGTGCCCAGGACGTGATCTGTGTCCAGTGGCTTCCCTTGCCATCGGCCACTTGGCAGCTCTGAAGCTCTTTCAGTTCCTCCAACACCACACCCTCCTGCTCACTGTTCTTCCCACCCCGAAAAGGCCCCCAAAGATCCTTCGCTTTGCCTGCCTCAGGCTGCCCTCCCAGTCTACTTGGCTAACTTGTACTCATCCTCCAGGCCCCATCACAGATGTCACTTCTTCCGGGGAGTCTTCCTGGATTTCTGGGTCCCCGTGCCGCACCCCTGCCGTGGCCCCGCTCAGAGCAAGCGTATGCTGATGAGTCACCATCTGTTCTCCGTGACCCCCTCACGGGACAGACCGTGTGCCCAAGGGGCCAAAGGACTAGTACACAGATACACCGGCAGCACCTCACAAGGTGCCAGGATGGGGTTTCGGAACACATTTGAGGAAATAATAAAATCAAAAGAGGGCCATTCCCTTCCCTCTCTGCCCCTACCGAGACAGACGACGCCCCAGAGGCCAGGACTGCCCTTGGCTCAAGGCCTCTGCTTTACAACTCGACTGAAGTAGCCATTATTTGTACTTTCGCTGAAAGCTGAAGGCACCCCCTCTTGGAGTGAATCTCCTGTCCCGGGCGCCAGGCCCAGCTGGTGGCGGAGTCCTGCCACAGCCCAGCTGGCCGCTGGCGTCCGACATCTCCCTGGCTCCTCCCGCCCCAGCCCAGCCCCAACTCGGAGCCCAAAGAGCAGGAAGGTGGCTCCGGGGAGGGAGGGCAGGAGCCTGTCTCCCCTCAGCTGTCACGTCTGCTCTGGCTTGTTCCAGCTCTCAGTGGAATGAGGGAGGGACGGTCGGACAAGGGGAACCCGGCAGGCAGCAGGCTGGGGCCAGCACCCTCTGACTTGTGGCTCTGTCTCCAGAGAAACCTGACCGAGAACCCCTGGTGCCGGCCTGCCCCGTGTGTCCGCAGCCTCGAGGCCCAGGAAGGGGCGGAACTCCACTGGCACGGCTCCTCCCCCAGCTCTGGCCAGGCTCAGCCACAGCTCCGTTAGGGCAAGAGGGGGGGCGGCGGCTTCCACATGCGGGCATCTCCTTCTGCCCTGCACCTCCCTGTGGGTGCCGGCCCCCTGGCCTCGGGTGCGGGGCCTGCCAGCCATCTAACATCTTTGTTTGAGTGCCTACTGTGCATAGACACCATTCCAGTTCCTGGAGAAAGGGCAACAAACAAAAGTCCCAGCACCTAGGGCTTTATTTCAGAAAGTGACTGAGGAGTGTCTTTTAGGATAAGCCTTATTATAGAGCCATTTGCCATCTAGACTGTGGGCTCTCTGAGAGAAGGAACAGATCCTTTCATCTCTAGAGTCTCCAGGGGGCCTGGCACAGAGCCTGACACTCACCAATGCAAGCTTTACAGCCACCGAAAAAGGCCCTGATGGGATTTGTCCCCAAGTCCAGGAGCCCCTTCCTGGGCGGGAAGGCCCTAGTGGCACCTACAGAAACGAGCGGGAGCAGCAGCTCCATCCCATATGGCCACACTCGCAACAACCTGGCCCCATGTCTCGGGCAGCTTCCACAGGGAATCCACCCCGGGTGGGTTTTCCCTTCAGGTGGGGGCAGGGGCAATAAGGCACCATTTCTGGTATCAGATCCAGGAAAATTACGTGGCAGGCACATGAAAAAGATCAAAGCCACAGATCAGGTGAGCATCACCCCAGAGGCACAGTTTCCGTCCCTGGGGAGGAATCACCGAGCAAGAAGGTTACTGTGACACAGGCTAGCCAGGGTACGTGAGTGATGAGTAAGCACAGGTTTGCACAGAGCCACACTGGAAGCTAAGGGCTTGGCACATAATCGGGGCTCAGTGACACACAGCTGATAGTGTGATCACTGAGGCTCCCAGCAGCTCGAGAGTCGGCCCCTTACCCAGCGTGAACGTGGGGCCTGAGACACCATGGTCCTCACTGATGCCCAGGAAAGGAGACACCACTTGCTTCACCAGCTCCTCCAGCTGCAGATAACCCTCACTAGGGCCTGTGGGCTCGTGAACACTCTGGAAATGAACATCGAGAGAGAGAGGTCAATCAAAGTCTCCAGGCCAGCTGGCACTCAGTCAACAAATCCTGACTGCCCACCTTGTGCGTACAAGGCAGGGACGCCAGTAGGCAGCATCCTCATGGCCGGAGCAAAGGGAACTGAGGCCTGAAGCTGAGTCACTTGTCATGGGTCACGGTGCCCAGAACAGTGCATGGCAGGTACCATGGCAGCCACTCCTGTTGAGTCCCACCAATGCAGGCTGGGCGGGACTGTCCCCATGCCAGCTCCAGGGTTGACGTCTGACTGGTCCCACCCACAGTGATCCCACCCGCACTGGCAGTGACTGCTTCACATTCAACCTGTGCGCACGTTCTATCAGCACCGTACGTGTATCCAGCTCAGAGGCCTCCCAACAACCCAAGGAGGAAGGCGCTCTCGCCGTCCCCCTTCTGCAGATGAGGGAATGAAGGCCCAGAGAGGCTAAGTCACTTGCCCAGGAAAACACAGCTGGTAAGTGGCAAAAAGGCAGGACAGGAACCAGGCCGTGTGGCTCCGAACACATCTTACTGCCGCTTGTAACCAGGCTAGAAAAGAAAGGGACAGAATATGGAAAAGCCCAGAACAGTCGAAGAAAGGAAGAGTCACTGTGGAACTAGACATAGAGGTTCAGCACCGAGATGAAGAGTGAGTTCAACAGCGCAGCGTGACCCGAGCCGCAGAGCAAGGCCCACAGGGAGCATGGCGGAAACAAATGGCCACACAGTCACCACCAGAAGGAGCCAGGGAGTAACCAGCGTTTCCAGAAAACCAGCAGACGCCCAGGGAATTCAGTCTTCCCCTGGCAAGGACTCGAAGCCACGCTCTGGGATGGAGGGGCTGCAGGCGAGCAGAGAGACAAGGCTCCGTGGGCTGTGCTCAGCCCGACAGGTTGTCCCACCAAATTCTCAAAGCAGAATTGATTTTAAATCACCATCACTTAAAAAGTAAAAGCTCTCCACTGTACCGGAGTGTTCGGGGATGGGAGGGAAAGACGGTCGGGCAATGGAGCCGGAAGGGCCAATGCCACAGGTTGGAGGTCAGTGGGGGAGATGAAGCTCCCAGGAAACAGGCTGACTCAGCTCAGAGTGACGGGGTTGGGGTGGTGGAGGGAGGGGGTGGGCGGCTAAGGAAACAGAGGAGGCAAGGAGGGGGCTACCGTGCAGCAGACCTGGAGGCAGGGCTGGGAAGGGGTCAGAAAGGAGGAGATGCAGAGAAAAAGTGGGTGGCTTCAGTAAGGGCTCCTGGCACTGGAAGGCAGCGATGGGGAGAAGGCAATGGCTTCTCATGCCCCAGCCGCCAATTCTGCTCAGCCTGAGCTGACCCCGCGGAAAGCCAGCAACGGAAAGAAAGGGGAAGTGCAAAGGAGGTCCCTCTCGGAGGAAGACATACACATCTGCCCAGCAGGCCGTAGACGGGGGAGGGGAGCCTTATTCACGCTCCCGGGGACCCACCCCAGGCCTCAACAGCAAAGCGGCCCCAAAACCACCTTGATGGGGTTTCAGAGCCGTGGAAACGTTTTTTCCACTTTCTTTCCTCAATATTTCTCATCTAACGTCTCCCCCAAGCCTTTCCTCCTGATAATTCATAAGTGTTAAACAGACAGGGATGACAGAGAAAGGAGAAAAGGCAAGAGGTGGGAAGAAAACGGGTAAGGAATGTGTGATGTGGAACTGGACCGTTTGCTCCCATGGGGCTGCTGAGAACCTGGCTTGCACGTGGCCCTCAGGAAGGAGCTGCCCTTGCCCTCGACCTGGCTGCAGGGCCAGCTGTGTATTTGCAAGTGCAAAATGAAAATGCAGGGTCCTTTGTTCAAAAATTATTAAGAATTCCAAGATGGCAGTGGGAGAGAATTAAACCAAGCCTGGGCCCTGCTGAGCGTGGGGCCCTGGGTGACTGCACAGGTCGCAGCCTCTGCCTGGCCGGTGGGCAGCTCTAGGACGATCTCAGGACCCGTCTGCACCTGCCAGGAGGAACCAGATCCCACAGCGCTCAAACTCCCCGGTTCGGCCTGAGGACAGGAGCACACAGCCCACAGTAGGGAAGGCTGAGTCCTGTGTGTATTCAGGGGGAGGGGTGTGTGCAGGGACATTTGGGAAGAGTTTTGGAAAAGGGAGCCGTGAAGGCCTGAGAAATGGCTCTCTCTTCTTCTCTGTCAGAGTCAGGCAGGGAAGTCACCCCAGACCTCGTGGCACTGTGGAGAGCGGGGCTGCGGGGAGCGGGAGCAATTCTAACTACCGGGGCCCAGCTTTCCTGCAGCGGGAACGGTCCCAGGGCAGCACAACCTCTAAGTTCCATTCAGAGCCAGAAGCTGCCACCCCTACTGCTCAGGAAGACGGACCTGGACTGGGGAGAGACCCGTGTTCATCACTGTCACACTCCCAGCCCAGGCTCTCCAGGTCCCAGGGTGAGGAAGAACAGGCCCCCAGGGGAATAATGCCGAATGCCCTGCATTGGAGTGGGACCATCTGGAAGTTCACAGGCATTTCCGAGCACCCTGGGAGACTGCGGGAGGGGAGGTTGTGGAGGCTAAGAAAGGCCAAGTGGAAAGTAGAGAGAGCAGGAGCTGAGGAGGGGTACCAACCGGCTCTCTAATGAGCACGTGACCTTGAGCTGGTCAGCCACCATCTCAGACCCTGCATCTCATCTGTGGAGCGGGAAGACAGGGACTGCTTCCCTGCCTGACCTCCCAGACATTCGTCACAACCATGGAGTTTTTCCGACTACGCTTCCCTCTGCCAGGAGAGAGGCCTGCATGATGGTCACCACCACGGGACTCAGGCCAGAGACCTGGGGTCGGTCCCGCACAGGCTCTCACGAGCTGGTGCCACCGTTCATGAACGAATGTCTACTTAACACGCTCTGTGTGCCTGGGCCCCTGGTGGCTGCGAGGGCCCAGGAGGGAGGAGAAAGCACACACAGCTGCCCTGACCCATGGGGGCTGTGGCCGGAGAGCCAGTGCTCTGAGCAGCGGGACACAGACCCCGCCCGGCAGGGAGAGGTGAAAGCAGTGTGGCCAGGCACTGAGCAGCAGGGGTGTCAGGTCAGGTAAAGGCTGGAGAGGGGGGTTGGGCCCGAGGCCAGGGTACAGACCTGGCTGTCTCCTAAGACCCTTCGGACCACTGAAGAGCCTGACGCTGCCCCGTGGAGAGCAAGCTGGGAGGGGCCAGCGAGTGAGGAAGGCTCCTCCGGGCATCTAGACCTCCCCATAAGCTTCAGGGTGCCAACAGCTCTCACGTGGCTGTTGGGTTGTCCGGCACAGGGCCCAGAATGACAGAAAGTGGTAGATGTTTTCATTACCACAGAAACAGGCCCTCCTGGTCTGTGGCCCACAGGTAAGAGCCCTCACCTCAATTATCCTCCCAGAAAAACAAAACCACCACCACCAAACGGATCACCTCTCCTCCCCAAAATACTACACTGGAAACGGGAGGGTGGAAGCCCAACTTTCCCATCTTCCTGGCCAGATCCCCAAGAGCTCATTTCTAGACTCCTTATTCGGGATCCCAGCTCTGTTCTTTGCTTCTCAGACATGAGCTGCATGCACACTTTTCTCTCCCCTTCCTTCTCTGTCCCTTCCATAAAATACTTGACCCGGCATTCCAGCCAATTAACCCCTCTCATCCTATTAGGCAACTCTTCCTCCTTTCTGCTTTCAAGAAAGGGGGAGAACGCCCACAGGAACGGCCCAGCTCAGAGAACTGGAGAGAATGGCATCCAGGGAGGGGGCGATCAGGGCCCCGTGCCTCATGTTCCACCGCTGCTGGGAGGGCGGCCAGGGTCCCCACCCGCCTGGTCCAGGCTGAACCATCTCCCTGAGGACGGGCTCAGAGCTGATGCTGCAGCAGTGAACTTGGTACAGAGGTGGGGGAGCGCAGCAGCCCTGTTTCTTGGAATTGTGCGCCCTGACCATAGGACTGGGCTTGCTGAGGCCATGTTCATACTACTTGACCCTACTCAAGGTCATAGCTGCCTGGGCAAAGAGGAGTCATGCAGCCTGATGGTGTAGACCATCGAAGTCTCTCCCCTGAACCTTACTTCCTCTGCTGAGGGACCTCGGACAAGCATGTAAACTTCTGGGGTTGTAGTTTTCTCATCTGTAAATGGGAATAACAACAGTGCCTGCCTCATAAGGTGGTCATTTAGATTATCTGACTCAGAAGAGAACCCACTCAAAGTCCTCGGCCTGTGCCTGGCACACACAGTAGTGGGCTCAACTTCTACTGTTGACTTAGAATTGGGATCAAGAGACACTAGGCAACCATCCTGGTCGTCTCTGGGTGGAAAAACACGGGCTGTGGGATCTACATTTCATGAGGTGCAAATCAAAGGACGGCACGCAATTCTGCAGCGAGACAGAGCCAGAGCCAGAGCCAGAGCCAGAGCCAGAACCATCAAGGCCAAGGGAGCCCGGGCAGGCCAGGAGCAGCAGCGTCAGCGAGAACAAGGCAGATGAGGTGAGCAGGGATCCGTAAGTGGAGAAAGGTGGGCGCTCTGCGGCCTGACACGGGCTCCCTCCTGCTGGAGGCCCTCGGGAAGCCCAGCTGCGCTGGGGACCTTCCAGTGCGCTCCTGGTCTGGATTGAGTCAGGCAGGGTTCTGGTTGTTACTTGCAGCTTGTGGCCCTGACACAACAGGAGAGGAGAGCAGGCGGCGACTTCCTGACAATAGGATCGTGCCCCTCGCACACGCCACCAGGATCCCAGCACCGAGCATAGCACCGGGACCTCAGAGGCACTCAGGGGACACACAGCAAGTGAACAAATGAACCAAGGAACATGGACAACAAGCCAAAGGACACTGAGCCAAGCTAAAGTGCACGGGTCATTCAGTCCCCTGCCTTCATCCCACAGTGACAGTGTCCTCCCTCAGCCTTGGGGTCATGTCTCCACTGGGGCCGCACCTGCAGGATGAGCAACATCTGGACGATGGATGAGGGCAGCTTGGACGGGGCCAGCAGCAGCAGGTCGCCCAGCTTCCCCTTCAGCAGGACCAGGTCGCGGAAGCCCAGCAGGGAGATCTGGCGAATGGTCAGCTCCTGGCCCTGGGGAGGAGAGAAGAGGCCGGGTTGGGAGGTGAGAGCTCGCTGGACCTGTCATCAACCACACAGGGTTCCGGACAACAAATGGGGACAAGATGAGGCGTCTGCAAGGACCAGGGGCGCCGTCTAAGAATCCAAGACTTGGCCCCCCCCATCCTTTAAGATATGCATGACTCATCTGCCTAAATGACCCAAGGACCATACAAGACGCACACAATGGGGGCCGTGCTGTCGGAGCTGTGAGCGCTCAGGAAGCAGGAAGAGAGAGGAGGGTGGGGAGAAAAGAGAAAAGATCAACCCCGCCCCGCCTCCTTCCAGGCTGCTTCCTCCACTTCATCTGTTAAATATTTATCACCCATCATGTGCCAGGCAGAGGAGGAAACAGGACCTGTTGGACTCGTGTAAACACATGTAACTCAAGAAGAAAAGTAACTGGGAATGCAGAAGGACAGGGACTTGTTCAACTGTGGGGGGGCAGAGGATGAAAGTTACAACTAATAATCATGAGAGTCTGACTATGTGCTGGGCAGGATTCTAAGTATTCTAGACCTAAATGACACCTTTAATCCCCACGACCGTCCTTTGAGATAGGGACTACCATAAAACCCCCTTCCCAGATAAACCCTAGCGGCCAGAGTGACGGTACTTCACTCAAGGTACAGCCGGATTGCAAACCCACACCATCTCATCTCAGAGCTCCCGAGGCTTCCAGAACAGAAGGAGAAAGAAGGGCCCATTTCTAAGCCTCTCCTCTGCACACGTATAGATGGTCACACCTAATTGGTTGCTCTTGGGAGAGACAAAGACATCCTTAGGGTGCCCTCCCAAACAGGACGCGACTTCCCATCCCTCACGCCGGCCAAGCTTTAAGGCAGTTTTAGCTTTCCTAGAACTCCTTATGGTTTTACAGAAACACGGGCAAGAGGGGGTTTGCCATCTCATGCCCCCACCCTCCAGTCCCCACAGACACACACACCACCACCCACTCCCCACAGGCCCAGTGTAACCAGCCCCTCGGGCTCGCCGTCCCCGCCCGCCTCTCATGGCAGTGCTCCCCTCCATCCTTTTCCAAGGTCCTGTGGTTCCCGGTGCTGGCACCACGGCCCAGCCTTCGGCACTGCCTGCCTGTCTCATGGGGGTCTGTGCCCTCGTGTCATCCCCGGGACTCCTTTCACTTTACAAGGCAGAAAAGTCAAAGGCCAAGTTCCACACCCATGAACACAGTGGGCACTCAAGCCACACCTGTCCAACGAGGAAGCAGGTCCCACACAGACACCGATGCACAAAGGGAGCTGCGAGCCGATAAAGCTGGACTAAGAGACAGCTCAGGAATGGTGCACCAGTAGAGAGAAGCCCTAACTCAGGGGTTCTCAAAATGGGGTGTCTGGACCAGCAGCAGTATCATTTGAGAAATTGTGGGGAGGTGGACAAGGGCAAATATCAGACCTTACAGCTTTTCAAGAGGAGCAGGACAGTACCCTCCTCAGACCCGCACACCCGGGCTCTGCCTGGCTCTGAGCCTAACAGGGCCCCTCTTGGCCCTCGGATGACTGTGCTGGGGCCATGCACGCCCAGATCCCACACTCGCCATTCTAAACCCACCTGGGTCACCACACCTTGGAATTCCCTGCTCAAATGGTCCTAAGAGAGGCTCAGGTCTGCATGCCCCCTCCAATAGGATTGCCTAATAAAACACAAGCTATCTGGTCAAAAACTATTTGGGTAGTTTTTTTAGTATAAGTATGTCCCAAATATTGCATTATTCATTATTGATCTGAAATTCAAATTTACCTCAGCATCCTGTATTTTTATTTGCTAACTCTGGCAACCCTACCTCTCAAGTCTGTCGTCTTCAGACCACTGCTGGCCAAGGCGAGGTCTGTGGGCAGGGGCCCGACTGTCCACACAGGGCTGTAAATCCCCTCGCAGGGGTGCAAGATGGAGCTGAGGTGGGCTGAAAAGCACAGTGGTCTGCAGGCCAGAGGCTTCTGTCGGAATGGCTGGGGGCTGGCCTGACCCGGGAAACGCACTCCGCAGGCATAACCTCCCAACTTTTAAATATTTGACATATACTTAAAAGAATTCCAAATTCCCTTAAAACACCATTCAGAGCACACATGGACGTGAGCCCTCACCTCCGGGACTGGGTAATTCCTGCCACTGCCAAGGGCGTGTCATTGCTGTGTCCCACACCTGCGCTTCAGCCCCATTAGATTGGACGGGAAGTCTTAACCCCCAGGGGAGGACGGATGGAGAGCACAGGGCGGCGTAAGTGTGAGAGAGACATATATTTTGGACAGGAGTATCTCCTGGTCAGCCTGCCTTGGGGCGTCCATCCTGTCCTGGCGCTGACCAGGCCTGCTCTGAGCCTCTGCTGGAGGGTGGAGGGAGGGAAGTCAACATGCGTGGTAAGATGGGCTGAGGCCACAAGCCAAAGACGCTAAGAGATGCTGCTCGTCTTGTCCTCGAAACACCTCACGTGGCAGGAGATGAAGTGGAGCTGTGCTCAGCGTCATGAAATGAGCTGGCCCAGACCCAGTCCCGACTCGGAGTCTGGAGCTCTTTCTGCTGCGTCACGTCTTCAGGAATCCCTTATGCAGGGCAAGGAGCATGCTCCTTTCCCACAACTTGGGAGGAACAGGAAACTCGCTTAAAAATTGTGCTTCAAAGAATGGGAGGGGGAGAGAAAAGAAGGAAAGAAAGGAAACATAGAACTGCCCTTCCCCCATCCTCTCTCTTTCTGAAAAGCAAGAGGAAGCACACGACTCCGAGAGCGCGCAGACCCACGCAGCACCCAGAGGGAGACGAGGGCCCGCCAAGTGCTGTCCGCTCAGGCTGGATGCTGCGTACAGACCCAGGGAGCCCGCTCCGGTCCCCCGAGGCCCTCAGCCCCCTCCGCGCCCAGGCCCCTGCTTCTCCCCCATCCACCAGGAGGCCCCAGGTGCAAAGGCCAAGAAAGGAGCCAGCCGGCCACGGCGGGGAGGAGGGGCTCCCAGCAAGACTGACCTGAACTGGATAAAATATTGCCTGCAAGGTGGGGAGGGTTTCGGTGAAGAAGTGGTCCCAGACTTCAGCCAGAACCTCAATGCGACTGTCACCTACACGAGGGCGAGAAGACAGGGGAGAAAGAGAAGAACTGGTCATTACTTGCAGGAGAGGCCAGAAGACAGTCCCACGTCAAACGGAGCGTGGGGCGCCGAGAAGGCCCACTGCCTACATTTGATCTGTGCGCGTTACTACAGTAAACGCAGGACTGGACGGGGAGGCTCGACAGAGAGCGAGCAAATATGCCTCCCACCCCCGCCCCCCCCCCCACCCCCACGATCCAGAAGAGGAGCTGAGTTTTGAAAATCACATAATTGCTGTCATCACAAGGATGGTCACATTACCAGGCGCTGCACAGAACCACCTATCTGTAAGACAGCTCCTGAGGAGACTCGATAACCCCATTCTACAGGCTCAGAGAGGTCAAGGATCTGGCTCAAAGTCACACAGAAGGCAGAGCTGGGATCCCAGAACCCGTGCTCTTGACCAGCATAATCCGGAAAGATTATGTGCACCATTTTGGTTTTTAATTAATAAGACACTGGCTTTTTTAGTCTGGATTTGAGCTGTCAGTTGAGGGAGGTGAAAAAAGGGCCTGGAAATGGTCACCTCCAGCCACTGTTTGCACTAAGTGGGAGGGCAGCTTCTCTGAAGAGGCCCCTGCACACACAGGACCCACCTCCTGACACCGTGGCTACTCACACCCCCGGGATCAGGGAGGCTGAGCGCGGCCAAGTGCCCCCCAGGCTAGACACGCACAGTGACCCAGCACCAGTGGAAGGCTGTGCGAGGAGCTGTCCCTGCAGGAGAGGCGGCCCGGGCAGAGGAGTCTGCTGGTTAACGACCTAGATTGCCCAGCTGATGGGCACCGTCTCTGCTCGCCTGAGGCAGAGACACTGGGTCAGCCGAGATCAGCACTGGCACTGCCAGTTCCACCAAACAGATCTGGAAAGATTCACTTAGCATCTTCTATCTCTTAACTCAATGGGCAACAAAAGCGGTGGCTGCCAGGGCAGGACCAGGAGCTGGCCGGGCCGAAGGCGTGCAGAGCTGGAAAGGTTGGGGGCGATACACTGGAGAAGTGCAAACCCACAGCGCCCCCCCACTCGCCTCGCAAAGCGCTCGTCACACTGTTGGGATCGCTCAGTCACCTCTCTGCCTCTTCCACCAGAACGCAGTGAGCACACGGGCCTGTCTGTCCTGCTCACCAACATACTTCCAGTGCTCAGCACAGTGCTGGGCACATCGATAAGTCAATTTCAGAAATCTTCCAAGGAATGAATGGCAAGCATCAAGTGTACAGGTTCTCACAGATGCTAGAGCTGGTGAGTGGAAGGAGACTCCATTTAACCCAAATATGAAACGGGACACAGCAGGACTTAATAGTTAGCTCCAACACTTTCCTTTGCTCTTAGGATAAAGAAAATCTCCATAACATAGTCTAACCTGACCCAGGAGAGGCTGTCTCCTTCTGTGTCTTCATCCTCCTCTGTATTCGCCCCAGCCTTCAGGCCCTGACTATGTGGATTTTATTTCAGCCCCTCATACATATCATGCTCCTTCATGGCACAGGGCCTGTGCATATGCTAGCCTCTCTGCTTAGACTGCTCTTCCCCTCCCCTCTTTGCCTAACCTACACCTGTTTATATTTCTAGTTACAGTTTGAGCATCACTCCCACATGAAAGTCTCCCCCGTTGGTCAAATCCCCCTACTACAGATTGTGTTCTCAGTACTGGTCCTGGTTACAGTTTTATACTTGATGGCAGTTTGATTAATATCTGTCTCCATTGTCAGGCTGTGAGCATCATGAGGGCCTGTAATCCTATGATGGTTTTCTTCCCCGCCGTGTCCCCAGCACCTAGCAAAGGACCTGGCATTTAGTAGATAATCAATGCACGTTTGGATGAACCACTCAGCATCGGCTTTTCAAGTGTAGGCCATGCTAGTTCACATCGGGAGGAGTCGGGGATGTCGAAAGAGCTATCGGAAATGTCAGGGCATCCTGGTGCCTAAAACTAGGTGAGCCCGACACTCAGACAACGTACCCCAAAGGAGAAAAGGCTATTCTAGCTGCTGTGATGATGGTCCTACCCTGAACCTTCCATTAGAGACACCGGAGGCCCTTCAGACCTGCAGGGAGGGAGGGGGCTCCTGCAGGTCAGTGGTGGGGGCACCTTCCTCCCTTCCCTACCAAGATGGAAAGCTCACAGCGCATGAGGTGGTCCCGCAGCCCCACAGCAGGGAGGTGCCTCTCCGAGAACCTGCGGCTCATTGCTGGCCGCAAACTTCAGAGAGAAATAGAGGCTTTGGAAAGTGTTCAGAGAACATCAGACAGACAGAGGCAACAAAGCAGGATAGAAAGAGGTCAAGGAGGGAGGTGACCTCGCCACCAGAAAGAGCCCACAAGTCAAGGACTGAGCGCCCTGTAGAGATGCAGGGCATTTGGATGTAAGTTCTAGACGACCGTGCTGTAAAAAATGTCCTCCAATGTACCACAGGAGCTGAGACCACCGGAGGAATACAGAACAGGAATGAGAATCTTCTTCCAAGTCAGGGTCACTAGAGTTCTAGAAAGGATTACTGGAAGTAAGATGGCATCTCTGCCCACATCGGAGCAACACCCGGATAAGAGCGGCCGCTGCCCTCTCCACAGCGACAAGGTGGGCGGACACACAAAAGCAAACACGCTCAGTAAAGCACAGGATGCTCAGCGAGGATGGACCAGCTCAGGCTGTCCAGCGAGGGTGGACCAGCTCAGGCTGTCCAGCGAGGGTGGACCGGCTCAGGCTGCCCAGCAAGGGCGGACCGGCTCAGGCTGCCCAGCGAGGGTGGACCGGCTCAGGCTGCTCAGCGAGGATGGACCGGCTCAGGCTGCTCAGCGAGGAGGGACCGGCTCAGGGCGCTCAGCGAGGAGGGACCGGCTCAGGGCGCTCAGCGAGGAGGGACCGGCTCAGGGCGCTCAGCGAGGGCGGACCGGCTCAGGGCGCTCAGCGAGGGTGGACCGGCTCAGGGTGCTCAGCGAGAGCTGACCAGACCAGTTGTTTGCAAACTGTACTTTCTGGCAAGAGAATGCTTTGATCCAGTAGAAACCTTTGTTAGAGTTGCAATGCATAAAATAAAACAGTAGAGATGTTCTGGCTGCAGATGTGAAAGACCCTAAAAGGCCCCACACACCCTTTCACTGTGCAGAAAGGACCCTGACATTCAGGCCCCAGGACAAGTGGGGACCCAGAGAGCCACCCGGGCCCAGGCTCTCCAGTGATGCTCAAGGGATGACCTTTGTTTCTCCGTCGAGCTCGTTCCTGAGTTCTCACTCTGAAGTCACCTGTGTTCAGTGTCACTTCGGGTGACACTCAACTCTCCCTCCGAAGGGCACTCAAGTGTCCCCAAATGACTTACAGACAGACCATGTGGCTGGAGACCATGCTCCTCTTCCCCTTACTAGTCAGCCACCTTGCACACTTGTGCAAGAGCCTGGCTCCAAGATGCAAAAGGGCCACTAAGTTCTTGTTGACGCCAGTCACTCCCACATCAGGCCTTGGGCCGGGGGGATGGATACGGTTGAAGAGTCTCAGCATAGATGTGTTCAAGGGCCTCAAGCCCACAGGTTCAGCCAGGCTTCAAATCGACAGGGTGAGTTGCCAGCCTCTATTCTTCCAAAGATTTGTGAGCTCTTACAGTGGGCCCAGCCCTGAGACCCTCTGGTGTCGGTTTCTCCTTCTTCCACCTACTTTGTCTTTCCAGGAGAACTTCACTGGACACGAGTCTCTTTCCCAGGAAATGGGGAGAAAACAAAGAGGTGGAGATGGAGGTATCTAGCCAAGAATGGAAGAAAAAGAAAGAGCCGTTCGCACAGCCCCTGCATGCCGGGTATGGTGCTATGCTGGTCACACACCCTGTGCTCCCTCCAATCCCCAGCCTCACTTAGCATTTCAGAATGATACAAACCAAGGCTCAGAGAAACGAGAAACTTGCCAGAGCCACCCAGGAAGTAGGTGGCTGGCTGAGATCAGGTTCCACGCTGGAGGGAGCTGGGATCAGCCCTCGGCAGATCCCGGGTTGGCCAATTCTGGCCTTTGGTCCCATCTCCCATCTCCACTCAGAGCCCTCCTCTCCTGCCAGCTGGGCTCTAAAATCTCTTAAGCCTAGCAGATTTTCCTTTGCCTATCAAGTCATACTCCAGGAAGGGTGCGCGTGTTCAGCCTCATGTCTCCCAAACAGACAGGCCTCTTGTCACGTGTGACCTGAAGAAACATCACAAAGGCCAATAGGAAACAGCCTGGATTGGACCAGAGGGAACAGCGTGGCAGCACCTACCGTACAATTGATCCCTTCAGAGCACACCACCAGTACACATCCTGTGAAAAAGCCCCTTAGAGAGGTCTCCAGAGAGAACACCCCAATCCCACCTCCTGTCTCAAAACGCAGCTGCGCCTGGCACTGCCGTGAGCGGGGCTCAAACCGAAGTGCTGCCCCTAGCTGCAGAAGAAACGATGGGTGAACCACTCCCAGGCGCCCACACCTTTGCCCAGAAGCATTCCGGCTGCCCAGACCTCAAAGGCTGAGTCATAGGGACCCACTCAGCGAGGGCGCCTTGTACTTGCCTTCACACAGCTTAATCTTCTCCTCCACAAACAACAGTCCTTTTGCAAGAAGCTGGTTCTGCCAAAAGAGAACAAAGAACACAAGAGTTGGGCTACTTCACGGCGTGACAAACCCTCTTCCACTGCCAACAGGCGAGGGCACAGAGTTCTCGGCACCTGTGCGCCAGTCACGCCTCCAAGTTTAAGAAGCTTTCTGTCCTCTCGGAAAGCCTAGGCTTCAGGAGAAGACAGGGAGACATCTCAAGGCAAAGAGCGAGACGAAGCTGGCGTAGCCACCATCCCCATACCTCCCACCAGGGCAGAGGCAGCACGAGCTTGGCTGATTCTAGGGCAGGATGACACTTGGAGCCTTCGTCCAAACTCTAAACAGGGAACACTGAGGCAATGGTAAATTATGCTGAAATAATGATTGTTTTAGAAAAAAAAAGATAAATTAGGCTTTCGCACACTAACACGAAAGAGACTGCATACAAACTCTTAAGCAGCAGTACGTGTCCGTCGATGAGCGCGTGCATGGGAAAGCTGTGGAGAGAAAGAGTAAGGTTAAGCCCTTTTGCAGTTGCAGCCAACAATTTCTGGGTGTTCTGTGGACATCAGAGGGTTTGCGCCCTTCATCTCGCTTAATTCCAACCCCCACAATAACCCCATCAGGTCGGTGCCGTTACCCTGACTTTACTCATGGCAGTGAAGAGACTCGCCCCCAGGAGGCAGAGCTGGTCTTCCTGGCCCAGAAGCCACGTTCTGTCCACTCTGCTTTGCTGCCTTCAAGCAACTCTGCCCACCCAGACCACCTCCTCCCCTTGAAAGGATGCAGAGCAGCCTCTGCCAGGCACAGACGCTCCGAGAGCAAGGTGGGCTGGGGCTGCCCTCACGTCGTCACACCATCAGAGTGTCAAAGGCCTGCGCTCTGGGGCGGGGACCCAAGATGAACGCATCCTACAAACCGAATGCATTTCTTAGTGTTCTCCTTTATAAAACCCTGTGCTGGCAATGACGAGAGCATGCACGGCAGAGTGGAAAGAACTGGCTATCAGATGGGGTTCAAGTGCCAGCTCAGCCACATTCTAGCTGTGCGACCCTGAACTTCATTTCCCTGAGTCTTGAGCTCCTCATCTGTAAAATGGCATCCTACCAACAATACCATGACGTTCTCATGAGATTAATCATTGTACACACACGCGCACGCACACACAGTATTTTATGTCCCTAGCAATCAGTGGTAGCGGGTAACGATGATAATAGTTTTTCTCTTAGTCCAACTCTCTTCACAAAAGGAGTGGGAGGTAAAGAGAGTCAGTAACAAAGGGGCCCACATCAAAAATATTAAAATATCTATCAAAGGGGCCC